>NW_011356098.1:0-8350 GCF_000735185.1 Notothenia coriiceps
AACGGACTTCCAGTAAAAGAATATAAGTTCGTAAAGTTGCTTAATTATGTTTAGATTATATGGCCCTATTTAAGTTTATTTTTAGTAATTGGTATGCTCCCCGCCTAGCCAATAAGGGGCCGGAAATGTAGGAGCCATATGTTAAAGTGTATAGTCTGATATTTTTGAATGTTGTAGTCCTTTGTTGTTAGTGCTATTGTATTATTTATTTGAACCAGCCGTGTGAAATTAACGGCATCGACGACCGCAGCTGTTCGTGATTACGAGACGTTATAGCCGACGGCAGCTGCCGGTGATTGGCGGGTGCGAGAAGGAGAAAGAAGCACCGAGCAACATAGTTTTTTGACCTGAGAGAATATGTGTTTGTATTTTGATACTTTTTTGTGTAAGTAAAAAACAAACTATCCTGAGACGTATTTTGTCCGAGTCAAGCTTATTTGCTATCTGTGAGCCGAATTTTGGATTACTGGAACTACACAGACCTTACTGTGTGTTTAGGGTCCATGTTCACGAACCAGCATGCTTCTTCCTCCCCTGCTCTTCCTGTGCTTCACTGCATGTTTACTTTGGTGGAACAGCATGGAACTCTGCGTCTTCCCTGTCCTCTCCCTCTGTCTTCCCTGTCCTCTCTGTCCTCTCCCTCCCCTGTCCTCTCCCTGTCTTCTCTGTCCTCTCCCTCTGTCTTCCCTGTCCTCTCCCTCTCTCTTTCTGTCTTCCCTGTCCTCTCCCTTCCCTGTCCTCTCTCTCTGTCTTCTGTCTTCCCTGTCCTTGGCTCAAGGAGCTGTAGCTCAAGCAGCATATCATAAAACTAGAAATGTGAGGTCATAGCTTTAACAACTGTGAGCTGTGAGAGGGGGGTTTAACCTGTCGTTTACCCCTTCTTCTTCTTCTCTCTTCCAGCAGTTGCAAACCCCCTCCACCTCCTGGCGGCCCACGCCTCCGTCTCTGCGTCCCTCCCCACCAAGAGGCAGAACGGCGAACTTCAGGACACCCCCCGAACAAAGAGGGTGAAAAAAGAGGAGGGGGAGGCAGCAGCCACTTACAACAACGGCACCACGGGCAGAGCCGGAGAGGGCGTGGTCAGTGAACAGTTTAGTGACAAGTAGCCCCCCCTCTGCATCCTGAACCCCTCTCTCCTGTAACCCCCCACCCTCCACTCCAGATGCAAAAAAACAGAAGAGTGGGAAACACCTGCAGGACTACAGAATGTTCAACCTCTCCTATATATTTAAACACGATGCAAAAACTGAAGACCACATTTGAAAATGGAATGAAATGTTGCTGATTACTGAATCCCTGAAGCTGAGCCAGATGGCAAAAATAAATCCAGATTTCCAGATCAAAAGCGACGTGGCCGTGTGAAGAGCTACCGCTGCTACAGCTTCACTGTGAGGGGAGGCAGGAAGCCCCACCCCCCGGTGGAGTGGGCAGGGTGAAGGTGTACCGGCAGCTAGCCTCCATGTGGACCTCCCTCCCCAGTTGTGAGTAGATATGCAGTATTACGTTGTACCAGTGTATCTCCCCGGGCACAGATACTATCTAGTAATAAATAAGATAATGAAAAGCTATAAGTGGGCTCTATAAGGACTTTACACATCAGAACGTGATATTTTGGAACTCCTTTGTTTGTTATGTATATGGACTCTTTGTTCAGTGCAATGAATGTAGTCTCCCTTTTACTTTAAAGAAAACACTATCTATGGAGTGGATGTTTTTTTCTGCTCATTCATGCAAATTAAATTCCTTTCATCACTGTACATCTACAGATTTTTCTTATTTGACAAATATCCTGAGATAAGAAGTATGTACCCGTACGTATCAAGCTTGCATGTTCTGATCTAGAGACAATTTTCTTGATCAGATCATCTGAATACGGAACTTAGAAGAGTTAGACTGAATCTACACTAATGATTCTGACCAGTGCTGCACTTAACCCTCTTTCTTCCTTCCCTCGTCATGGGCTGTGGTACCTTTTTGTTTTGAAGCTTGATTATTTGACTCTGTTCAAGCTATGAAACAGTCTCTTCAGATCTATGTTACACAAGGAAAAAAGTGATGGGTGTTCATTCTGCTTCAGTGGGTAAATGCTTTTTTTATAAATGTATTTAAAACACATAACCTCCCAGTTTGTATTTCTTTGAGTAAAAGCCTTCACTGATACGCACTCCCAGTTTGTCTGTATGACCAATTGTTTTCTTTGAGAATGAAGAAAGATGATCAGACGTTTGCCAGCTGAGCTCAGTTCTGTCCAGAACTGGAGCTTATACGTCTAACGGTTCCTACGTCTATTACCAGCTTCCAGAGGTAATCTGGTTTTATTCCTATGTGTAATACGACCTGGTGTTATACATGCTGTCTTACACACACAGCTCAGGCTATCTGCTGTTACTGATCCAACACAGGGCTGTGTATCCATGCACACAGAACATGAGGCCACACACACACTGAAAGTGTGTTTACCGCCTACTGCCATGGCAGACACTGATCAGGGGGCCGAGACTAAGCCAGTGTATGAGACCAGTGCATCCCTATTTCACTCTGAATACATGTCACTTATTTATACATAGAGTATAGAGCCTGGAAGCCATTACTACACAATCCGTAAGGAGGCTCCCTTTTTCATAAGGGCAAACCAAACTGTGAGGCAAATAAGTTCAGTTCTGACCTCACAGTGGAACAATTGTAAAAAATCAAATATTCCATTCGTACCTGGTGGTTACAAAAAACAGCTCAGATAACTTATTTTTTATAATCCAAAATTCATGTCAACCTTTTATAAAAAAAACAACTAGCCTACTAATAGTTTTGGTCTTTGGTGAAATTTCAGGAATGCCCAGTCATGTTTCTAGCTGTCCTCTGGGGCCTCATTTATAACGCCGTGCGTAGGATTCACGTGGAAAGGTTGCTTACGTAGTACAAAGCAAAGAAATAGGTACAGAAATGTTCCGATTCACAAAACATTGCGTACCGGCGAGGGAAGTGCGTACGGCACATCCTATGCCTGTTTCCCTTTTATAAATAACAATCGACTCGAAATGCGGCGCAGCTTTTGCGGGCTTCACGTAACGCCCATATTTGCCTATAAATAGTCAAAGAAACGCCCACTCATTTTGACTGGCTGCATGAAGAAAATCGCAGGAAATGACGACAGAACAGCTAAAAAAGACATCTCACAGCGTGTCAGATTTTGGTTATTTTGGGGAGGTCGAGATAAATCATATTGTTTGGTGGATGCAGTTTGAACCAGAGTAGCAGCATTGAGGTCGGATCGTCACCAAAATAAACAAATAAGTGGTCCGAAAAAGGTTAATGACAAAAAAGNTATTTTGGATTCAAAACGGAGAATTTCGCCGAAAGGTGACAAGTTTGCATCCCTGGACAAGATAACCAAAATCCTTGAATCTACACACAGCAAATAAACTCAAATGACACAACGAGATGTAAAAAGGAGATCACACATATAGTCGATATAAAACTGGCCGCTTCAATCTGAAGAGCAACTAAACAAAACACGGGAGTGTATCTTGTTCTAAAACAAAACACGGTAGTGTATCTTGTTCTTGTGAACACTAATGTTATCCACAGCATACACAGACACCACGAAGTTCTTAAGGAGAAAACTAGTTGCTAAAACAAAACACGTTAGTGTACCTTGTTAGCTAGCTGACATTAACCTTAAACATTGCACTCATATTACTCACTGAAACCTTGTAAAGCCAGTCCCGCATGCTGGCTCTTACAGAACCGCTCCCTTTCGTGTATGTAAAGCTCTCAACATGCCCAGACTTGTAGTGATTTTCACCTCGTTTTATACTTTTTCGCCTCATTCTGAAAGAAACAGATGAAATTTACTAACGTGACAGCCATCTTTGTGATGGTGACGCGTATTGTGCGAGACCAGAGACCTGTAGTTCACTGAGCGGTTTCACACAAAAAAAATTGTAACTTCACAGTTTTAAGACACATTTTTATTTTTTTGACTTGCAAAATGTTCTTTTAATTTGACAAACATCATATGTGTCATTCGTGGCACAATTCAAACGGGATCGAAAGATGACTTTTCTCTCTCCATTGACGTCAATGTATAATTTTCCGCTTCCGGGGTCCCATGGGTCGGAAGTAGATGGGCGGGACTTCGCCTCTCTATGGCTATTGGGCCAACTCCACCAATCAGGAGGAGACAGCCAAGGACATTGCCGTTCGAAAGCGCTGGAGACGCTGTAGTACATATTTCAGGCCACCAGATGGTGCTGTTCTCATTGAATCCGAGTGTGAAAGGCAGTGTTAAATTGAGCGAAATGAGGAATGGCTAAAATGCATGATCTGTTTGGTATTTTGAAAAATGAAAAGTATAAATATGCCTTATATAGGTATGGTCCTACACTATATTATTCAAATATAGCATGATAGGTCCACTTTAAACGGCTTTTTCCCTGGTGGCTTGATTGGTTTGGGCAAAAGGTTGTTTTGTGTTAAAAAAAATATGTGTGTCTAGGTTTTTAAATTTGGTAAGAGGCTTTATTTCCTTTATGGTCAGGGAAACAGAAAACTGACTGACAAATTATATATTTGGGTATACCAATGTGAAACATAGGATACACAAGATTACACATGTTAATTGTTTGATGAATTGCTTTGTTTTTTTTGGTACACAGTCTTCTCCTTTTCACTTCCTCTTATCATATTACAGCTTCCTGTGACATGCAGATTTTGTACATTCGAAACCTGTTCCTGTTCTAATTTAGTCCCTGTTGAGAAAACACCAGTTTCCTGATGTCTGTGTTTTCCTTTTAAGGTCATAATGAGGAACAAGATGTTGTATCATCAATAATGACACCCTTTAATACTACTGCAGTTTCCTCTTGTACTGGCAGGACTTGGGTGTAGTTATTTCAAAAATACCGTTCTGTTGTCAGACATGATTAAATTATGAAGTTGGTTGGATCCATCATAATCTTTTCAATAATTATGATTAAGCTTTCAAAAACACGAAATAACATTATATCCATGTTTCTGGCTAACATAATAAATCAATGTTTATTGTACAAGATATATCCCTGTTTGTGTGAAGCCCACACACAAATCTCAGGCATCACACAACAATTTATCATGTGTGCATGTGTTACAGTTTAGCTCATACACCACAGCAGCTGCCAATATGTTGTGTTTGGGACTATGCAAACATCGATTAATATTCCAGACACTGTGTCATAACAATATTAGACACAGATTGAGAGAGAGAGAAAGTGAAAACTTGCACTAAAAACACTTATTACGATACACTATTGTATTACTTAGTGTAGAGCTTTCTTAAAACTGTGTGGAATGTAAAACAATGTTAATACTGTATCAGTTTATGTGCTTTGGCCATCTACAAAATACACATTACTTTGAACATCTATAGTTTATTGTGTTTACTTCACGAAGACTGTCATACAAAGATTAATAACAGAATACATTGTAAGTGACCCTAATTTGTATGCTGTTGGTGGAGTGCAGTGATATATCTTTGTAGGCTGACCCAGAAAGGCTCCCTCCACAAAAAGCAATGGGATCTTTCCATTGCATTTCGGAATATTGCAGAAAATGAATCTGGGGTAGACACACATTTATGATACTGGTTTTGTTTAGCAGGTTAATCTCCACATGTAGTGTTTTTGAGAGCTTAGTAAAAAATAAGTAAAAAGCTAAAGGTGGCTATAGCCCTATGTTGTCCTTATTGTTACAATAACAACAAAGGTCTTATATATATCCTTTAAAATGCCAAGCAAAACCCTAAAGAGGAGCAAGTCGTTTTTGGCCAAAAGTTAAGTCTTTTTAAAATGAGATAAGTGAATACATGAGGGGCATTCTGCAAAAAAGAGTTTCACCCTTGTATGGATCCTATGATATATGAACTGTATTTTCTGAACTGTTCAAAGTTTTAACATTATCAGATTCAGAATGTCTTTATTCGTCCCACAGTAATAAATAAAGACATAAGTGGTCCAATATTGAAGTTATCTTATAGTGTGGAGGTTGTGTTGTTGGCAAACAGAAATACATGTATGCCTGTAAAGGTCACAGCATTATTTGAGAGATTATTTGAAAGAAACAAACAGTAGGGTTTTCTGTGTGTAAAAGGCTGAAAAGGAGCAGTAAAGGAAAACAGACAGAAAGATGGAGAAAGCTGAGATGTGGGATACAAAGCCTGTGAGGAGGGAGCTTCTCCCTGAGCTCCGAGGAAGAGCTCAGGGAGAAGGTCAGGAATGCAGATTTAGCCTCACAGTCTATTCTATGTAACACCAGGGGTCTGCACTGCTGCCAACGGCCTGTTGAGCAACCTGTTGATGTATGGGGCGGTGCAGGATAACAGGGGTTTGGGTGGAAAAAAACATGAGAATCGTTTTTTATGCACAGCAGGTTTCCAAAGGCTGCTGTAGCAAAAGGATTTCAGATCTAAAGAGCCGATCTTATCCAGCGTCACTGTTGTGTAAGCATCTGTGCTGCTGGAGAAATACAACAGATGCAGATAACATGTGCAAGATTTGGGGTTTCAACCTACAACCTATATTATGTCACAAATCGCTCGTAAAACTCCTAAAAAAGTAAGCCCAGGGGCCTCATTTACAAAGCCTTGCGTAGGATTGACGTGGGAAAGTTGCTTACGTAGGACAAAGCAAATAAATACGCACCGACACTTTACGATTCATAAAAAAACTGCGTACCGGCGCAGGACTTGCTTACGGCACATCCTACGCCGGTTTCCATTTTATAAATCACAATCAACTCGAAATGCGGCGCAGCTTTTGCGGGCTTCACGTAACGCCCATATTTGCCTATAAATAGTCAAAGAAACGCCCATTCATTCATTCATTCTGACTGACTGCATGAAGAAGATCGCAGGAAATGACGACAGAACAGCTAAAGACATCTCACACCGTGTCAGATCTTGGTTATTTTGGGGAGGTCGAGATAAATCATATTGTTTGGTGGATGCAGTTTGAACCAGAGTACCAGCATGGAGGTCGGATCGTCCCCAAAATAAGTAAATAAGTGGTCCGAAAAAGGTTAACCCTTGTGTTATGTTCAATATATATCCCGGGTCAAATTGACCCGGGACATATTTCAGGGTTTAAAAAAATACAGAACTAAATTCAACATTCACATTTCCTTATATATATTGTCTTTAACTAATTCCCCAACAATTTAAATGAAATATATGATTAGTTTTTGAAAATACTCTTTGCTAGATCAAATTTAACAATGTCCATCGTTTTTTGTGATAAAAATGTAATTTATGTTAAAAAATAAATAAACTGTAATAAAAACTAGGTTTACATTTTGCTCATGCTTTTCTAGGACAAATGTAGATGAAACATTCTATGACATAGAACAGATATAAACACAAAGCAAATAAAAACAATTAATAGTCACTATTCATAAAATACAGTATATTCGAAAAATATATTGATGAAGTGACGCTGCAGAACATCATGTGAGTCAATGGGCGAATATACTGTATTTTATGAATAGTGACTATTAATTGTTTTTATTTGCTNATTTTTACTTTGGATTATTGCAATTCATCCCACATTATTTGTTCCGTCTCAGGAGATAAACTGTCATGTCACACTAAAATCGAGTCACTCCTGGGACCTCATTTATAAAGGGATATACGCTCAAAAAATGGCTTACGCCAGTTTCTACGCAATGTTTGCGATTTATAAAATACTAACTTGACGGGAAAACGTGCGGTCCTCCACGCAAACTCTAACCCATGCGTACGCACTAAGCACAAACACGGGAGAGACGAGAAACTGCGACACCGTTGGCAGAAGGAAGCATGGAGAGAAATATGTGGAAATAATACCATAAATAAAATGTTACCTCTCATTTATCATATATTAAGAATTCATTTTTCAAACATTGATCAAAGCCAATCTTAAAATGATTAAACAAACGCCTGTTTGAGACTCCTCAGTGCACAAAAAAACATAACTTGGAGAAATAAATAAATACGGATATGTTATTTAAAACCACCTCGAATATGTTGTGTTAATGTTATGAAATGTTTTCTCATAAATAATAATAATAACTTTATTTATATAGCACCTTTCATACAGGGAATTGCAGTTCAAAGTGCTTTACATCAGTAAAAAATAAGACATAAAATCAGTGTAAAACAAGTAGCAAGAGCAAAGCATAAAATGGGATAAAATAAACGCTAATATAAATAAATTATGCGGTAAGCAGCAGGATATAATTACATCCAAAGTGACGCCGTTTTGCATTTCTATAGGTTGTAGACACGAGCATGGTTTTATATAATATCACGTTTAATCGTGTTTTATGCCGTTTGCCAAGACTT
>NW_011356099.1:0-2500 GCF_000735185.1 Notothenia coriiceps
CGATACCACGTGACTGCTTCAGGAAGCGATTCAGATCGTTTGAACCGTTGAACCACAACGTTCATAATACCCATGGATGTATAATAAGAACCATATTACCCCTCCTGTACCCGGGCCAGGTGACACGATGGAATTAAAAGAGCTCAGACCCTCACTTATATATCTAGAGGTCGGAACATGTCATAAGTATAAATAGATACAAGCATACATAAATGTAGGAATAAAAACATGAACAAATACAGGAATAAATATGCTGCAGTGTTTTCAGTGAGATTCAGTGTGTGTGCTGTGGCTCAGCTGGAAAGCAGTTGACTCACGAACGCAGGGTCCGCGGTTCAACAACTGAACAATACGTATTTTTTGTTTGTTTATAAAAGCTACAGCTAAATGAGATAATGTAGTTAATAAATGTATTCGTTGATATGGTTTAGCCTTTCTCAGGCTACAACATGGTTAAGTTTATGAATATTATTAAGGAATACAAATCCCTCTTTGCAATGTTTACCAGCCTCCTTAGGCTTTTCAATCACAATCATTCAACTGGAATAAAAACAATATTGTTAACATGAAAATATGATTTAATGTTCGTTGTTTAGAGTTATTCTAAGGCTTTACTCATTGGGAACTCGGTATGAGATAGAGCCATAGACTGTATAAGGATAGAGCACACTGTTGAGATGTCAACATATTTTTTTACACCCTTTGACCAACAGGGGGGGTTTGTGTTCAAATGAAGCCCATGATGAAGCCTCATGAGATGAACCCTTTTGCGAACCAATTGGCTGGAAAGCTTCGAAGCCTCATAAGGCTTCATCCCGCCATCACTTCCAGTGGGGTCACTGCTGATGTATTTAATGTCGTAGAACAAAACGTGATCTGTCTCTTCAATTTGTGCCAAACACAGACCTTATTTCGAGCTATTTTCCAAAATCAAATGGAGAAATTGCATTGCTTTTTTTCGAAGGAACCGGAAGTGGTAAAAATGCTAACTTACTTCCGGGTTTTAGGCCGCGTCACTGCGGTTCTCATGTGTACATAGCTACAGTGTAGAAATGTTAATGAAAATCTTAGATCACAGGCTCCTCCAACAGTGCAACACAATAAAAAAGATACAATAGTGCAAGTAAATACAAATCGAATAGAAATAGTGCAAGAGTGAATGTAACATCTCACACATCCTATTCATGCATACTGAACTTGAAGGCCACATTTTGTGTGTTTTATGGATGAATTTACTCACCTTTGACCTGCATTCGACCCCCACAGCAGATCAGGGTGCTGGTAAATTGTAAACCTGTCTGCCATCTGTCTTCTGGACCCACACACATATTTTATTTTATTTTACGAGTGTGTTTGCCTCTTTATTTAATACGTCTCCAATGTGCAGCATCTCAAATCGTATTCAAACAAACTGAACATGAAGGCAACATGTTTTTGTGGTTTTATGAATGAATTTACTCACCATTTGCAGATTAAGACACTGGGATTATGAAGATAATAGCCCATTTATTGCACAGTCATATTTAATGTACTGTGTTAGTGTGTCTCAAATGTGCACCACCTCAAATATTCTTACAAACTGAAGTTGAATGCAGCATTTTGTGCGTTTTATGAATGGATTAACTCACCTTTGACGTGCATCCCACCACGGCACATCAATACACTGGTATTATGTAAACCATATTTGATTAAGGCGTGTTTAGCCTCTTTATTTAATGTGTTAGTCTCATCTCTTTGTTGTTGTTATGCTGGAAGTTACCTCGCTGTACGACAAATAAAGGATTTCTCATTCTGATTAAAACTCTTACATTCATATATTTTGCTTTTTCAAAATGCCTCCAATGTGCAGCAACTCCTCAAATCTCCTTTACATCAAACTGAACTTGAATACAGCATTTGTTGTGTTTTATGAATGAATGTCCTCCCCATTGACCTGCACAGTACATCCAGATACTATATGATGTACACCTGCCACTCATTTCTGTGGTGGACGGTCCCACCTGTGGGCGTGCGGTGCATTCAAAGGACTTGTCGATAAAGTGAAATCCTCATGATGTGGTTCAGTTTTTAATAACATCAGAAGGCCTCGAGAAAAATTGAAGGCATCATCAAAGTATTTGATCCAGTTCTGCTCCCTGCAGGCTTCCTGTGTTTTGGAGCAACCAAAGTGAAGCTCTTTGACTTCTTGGCACTCCCAGGTGGATGCTCAGTGAGTATTATGGTCTGTCACTAGTGGACTTGAGCTCCCCTGGAGACCATGTGACTGGTGTGTGTGTGTGAGTGTGTGTGTGTGTGTGTGTGTGTGTGTGTGTGTGTGTGTGAGAGTGTTTTTTTTTTACGTCTTTTTTGGAGTTGTATATTATGGGATGCATGCTGGTACTGCTTGAGTATTATGGTCTGTCGAGGTGGGCAGGGAAGGAGGGGGGGGATTGTCACCATGACAACGGGGTTGCTAAGGGGGCTGGGACTAGTCATAGGAAAAGGGGAAGGAGTGCTTGCA
>NW_011356099.1:7500-8811 GCF_000735185.1 Notothenia coriiceps
TTAAACGTTTAGTAAACCAGAAAGAAAATCCATTTCAGATGCTGGAACAAGAGAAGCTTTATCATATCACTGTAAACCGAGTAATGTTGGGTATGAACTGTTGTATAAATCAGCTTTTTAAATGTTTTCAATGTGGAATCTGACATATTATACAAGGCATCATTAACCGCCGGCTGCCCCCTGCCCTCTCTGGAACACATCTCCACCTCCCGCTGCCTCAGCAGAGCTAATAAAATAATAAAGGACAGCTCTCACCCAGGTCACAGACTGTTCTCTCTCCTGCCTTCTGGGAGGAGATACAGGAGCTTCAAGTCATGGACAAACAGACTCAAAAACAGTTCCTACCCCTGGGCCGTCAGGCTTATTGTCCTACTGCCGTGTTTTTAATGTCATGTATGTTATTGTCCTACTGCTGTCCAAAGTACCTCCTCGGTGCTGCTTGCATTTAATATAAAACACATAACCCTAACCCTTCACAATCAGAATCAGGAGATCTGTATTGGTCCCACAAAAGGGGGAAATCTACATTGTTACAGCAAAAGTAAAGAGACAAAAATAGCTTATATTACACAAGTTACAAAATACACATCCAGTACAGGTCAAAATATTAAATGGCGTGACTTTCACCTACTTTATCCGAGATACTCTTATTGATAATAATAATAATAATAATATATGGGATTTGTATAGCGCTTTTCCTAATGCTCAAAGACGCTTTACATTAAATCAGAGCAGAAACCAAACAAAGAAAACTAAAAAACATAAACAATAGTCCTAATCCAAATGCAGAGTCAAATGGGCGGGGTGTAAAAAAAATAGCTTATATTACACAAATGACAATTTACAAAATACATATCCAGTACCAGCACAAATATTAAATGGCGTGACTGTCACCTACTTTATTCCAGATACTATTAAGCCCTTAAAAACAATATAATAAATATGTGTGCACAATGTTGGGGTGTACAGTACCACCTAGTACAGCCATATTTAACATTTTCCATTAAAACGATGTCACACTGACCTCTCTGACCGGCCTCTGCCTCTTGCTGCTCCTGCTGCTCTTCTTCCCTTTCTTCTTCTTCTTGGACTTTGGGATCTCCTCTACATCAGACACAGCATCCTCCTGCTCCTCCTCACCTGTGTGTGTGTGTGTGGGTGTGTGTGTGTGTGTGTGTGTGTGTGTGTCAGATCAGAATCAGAATTAGTACCACAGAGGGGAAATGTACATTGTTACAGCAGAAAAGAGCCAAAGACAGCTTAATGTTACCTCAGAAGCATGTATACAAAGATGAAACAAAGTATAATAAT
>NW_011356100.1:0-1681 GCF_000735185.1 Notothenia coriiceps
TCATGTGACCGTGCTGTAGTTCCTTTATAGCCCAACATTAGCCACCTTTAGCTTAGCGGTGGTGACGTGAAGTCATGTGACCGTGCTGTAGTTCCTTTATAGCCCAACATTAGCCTCCTTTAGCTTAGCGGTGGTGACGTGAAGTCATGTGACCGTGCTGTAGTTCCTTTATAGCCCAACATTAGCCTCCTTTAGCTTAGCGGTGGTGATGTGAAGTCATGTGACCGTGCTGTAGTTCCTTTATAGCCCAACATTAGCCTCCTTTAGCTTAGCGGTGGTGACGTGAAGTCATGTGACCGTACTGTAGTTCCTTTATAGCCCAACATTAGCCTCCTTTAGCTTAGCGGTGGTGACGTGAAGTCATGTGACCGTGCTGTAGTTCTTTTATAGCCCAACATTAGCCTCCTTTAGCTTAGCGGTGGTGACGTGAAGTCATGTGACCGTGCTGTAGTTCCTTTATAGCCCAACATTAGCCTCCTTTAGCTTAGCGGTGGTGACGTGAAGTCATGTGACCGTACTGTAGTTCCTTTATAGCCAAACATTAGCCTCTTTTAGCTTAGCGGTGGTGACGTGAAGTCATGTGACCGTGCTGTAGTTCCTTTATAGCCTAACGTTAGCTTTTTACTTCAGAAATCATAAAGTGGTGTTAGTATGAGGAGATTATCCAGCTGAACTGAACATGTAAGAATCATAAACAGTTGTTTCTCTTACCTTGTCTGGTGTTCTTGAAGTTGAAGGACTGGAATCCCCCGGTGAGGGCGGAGGAATCGATGACGTCGACGCCGTACTCGCTGTGGTTCTTCCTGTAAAGCATCACCGCCACCACCAAGATGGCCACCGCGATGATGCCGGCACCGAGTCCCGAGTACAGAGCCACGTCGTTGGAGCTGTCCATACCTGAAGAGATGGGACAAAACAGAAAAAAAGACTTAGGGTTAGGTCTCAAATCAAGCACAAACAAAGGCCTGTTGCTAATAAAATAAAAGAGGCTCCAAATTAAAGTCAGCTGGGATTAAAGACCACTTTTTAAAATGAAAATAATCTATATTTACTGTTAGCAAATCTCAAAAGATAAAGGTTTGCGCTGTCCAAAAATAATCAGCAGGAAAGGACTCTTTAAAGTAGATACACTACATACTGATATACACCTGAACATCAGCAGGAGAGGACTCTTTAAAGTAGAGACACTACATACTGATATACACCTGAACATCAGCAGGAGAGGACTCTTTAAAGTAGAGACACTACATACTGATATACACCTGAACATCAGCAGGAGAGGACTCTTTAAAGTAGAGACACTACATACTGATATACACCTGAACATCAGCAGGAGAGGACTCTTTAAAGTAGAGACACTACATACTGATATACACCTGAACATCAGCAGGAGAGGACTCTTTAAAGTAGAGACACTACATACTGATATACACCTGAACATCAGCAGGAGAGGACTCTTTAAAGTAGAGACATAATCAGCGAGGGACTCTTTAAAGTAGAGCACTACATACTGATATACACCTGAACATCAGCAGGAGAGGACTCTTTAAAGTAGAGACAATCAGAGGAGAGGACTCTTTAAAGTGAGCACTACATACTGATATACACCTGAACATCAGCAGGAGAGGACTCTTTAAAGTAGAACACTACTGTAGTTCCCTTATAGCCCAACATTAGCCTC
>NW_011356101.1:0-5892 GCF_000735185.1 Notothenia coriiceps
CCATATTGAAGTATCATTATTTTTGCATCATGTTGAATCGCATCGTATCGCCCCGAATCGCATAATGTTGAATCAAATCGTATCGAACTGTATCACAACAGGGGTGAATCGTATCGTATCGCATCGCCTGGTGTTTCAAAGGTATCGTTAATGTATCGTATCGGGGCAACGTATCGAGATGCGCATCGCATCGGCCTCAGTGATGGAGATGCACATCCCTAGTACATACACACAAGGGGAGTTAGTCTGTTCCGTGAGAGCCAGCATGAGGGACTGGGACTCTGGGATTTGTAGTCTTTCTAGTTGCGTATTTTTCATAGTCTTATATTTCAACAGTTTTACGACAAACTGTGACTTTTTTGACATGGAAATTATTATTTAAGATTGACAAACATCATGTGTGTAATTCGTGGCACAATTCAAACGGGATCGAAAGATAATCTTTCTCTCTCCATTGACTTCAATACATCATTTTTCCGAAATAAGGTCCCATGGGGCGGAAGTAGAAGGGCGGGACTTCGCCTCTCTGTATTTGTTAATTTGCATGTATCAATGAAAACATTGGATAATAAATGATGCAGCGTTATGTCTCATCATGTCGTGCATCAGGTTTTATTCATTTCTCTGGAGCCCTGCATCCACTTCACGTGTTCTCCCTGTCTGCCTGCAGGTTTACCAGCTGCTTCAATCCCAACAAGACGCCGCCGTGCAGATTTCTCATCAGCAGTGTTGGCAGGACACCCTCATGCGCCTCTACCTTCGGGGGGAAGGATCCTTTGCTCTTCGTGGCTCGGACACAATCAGCACCTGCAGTCTGGATCTCAACCGATCGGGAGGAACACATCGTCTGGATGTTCCTCATGAAAGGAGGTCGAGAACGGGCAGCCGCTTGGAGGACGACCGAATCAGCGTGGGAGAAACTCGCTCTGTCGACAGCCTGGAAAACGGAGACGCCATTTCTCTTCTGGACACACCTTCTTCTTCTGCCTCCACCTCCACAAAGCCTTGGGTGTTGGGGAAGTCGGGGGGTTTGATGCTGGATCTGTCCCACCTTCAGTCCTTCGAAGGTGGGGACAGCGGCAGCCAAACGCCCGGCAGCGCTCAGAGCACACCGTCACCTCTGGAGACATCCAAACCTTTTCCGGGGAGCACCGGGGATAGAGATAGAGATGCAACGCCCTCCCTGACTGAAGACAGCTTCCTGTTCAGTGACAACATCTCACTGGGCGAGTCCTTCAACAACGCTGAGGTGAGAGGAGGCTGAGACGATGAAAGGGGACAGAGTTTTGTTGTGGTTTTGACCTGATTGGGTGCAGTTTGGGTCGATGTTTGATAAGAGTTTGTAAAATAACAAAGGCAATTTGGTTCTTGGTGCCCCCCCCAGCGAGCGGAGGAGGAGCTGTGCAGCATGCTGCTGGAGATCGTGCTCTGCGTGATGTGGCGAGGTGTCGAAGGATCAGATGATTCAGCGTGGATCGAGCGCGGACAGGTGTTCTCTGCTCTCACCAAACTGGCAACCGCCAACGAGCTGCTGCTTCCTGTCGACCAGATCAAACTCAGGTCAGACATTAATACTGACAAACTACTGCCTAATGCATCCGACTTATTGCAGACAAGCTACAATTAAGAAAACAGAAATAGGATCGTTGTGTTAGCATCAAACAGGAAATGGCTGAGAAGAATCAGAATCTATTATTTATACATAGAGACAGAAGAAATATATCACTATTACTGTATATTAAACTATGCTAAGTCCACTGAGACACTGCCCTCTTCCTCAATCAATCAACCAATCAATCACTCAACCAACCAATCAATCAATCAATCAATCAATCAATCAATAGAACCCTATAAGTGTATATTAAATGCTGTGAGCTCCACTGAAACCCTCCTCTCTCCTCCAGTCTGATGGAGCGCATGTTGGAGTGGTCGGTGTGTGATAACCGCGAGGCGTCGGCCTCCTCGCTGCCGCAGCACACGGAGAACGCGGTGCGCTTGCTGCACATGGTTCAGGACTTCCTGCAGGCCGAGGGTCTGGTGA
Source organism: Notothenia coriiceps (assembly GCF_000735185.1). NCBI lineage: Eukaryota > Metazoa > Chordata > Actinopteri > Perciformes > Nototheniidae > Notothenia > Notothenia coriiceps. Next base: position 2,042 of record NW_011356101.1, read on the forward strand.
ATCCGGCGCTGTGGACGGAGAAAGTCCTGGAGGAGACGGTGACGCTGATGGACAGCTTGATGGTTTGGTACGCCTCCGGATCGCAGTGGTTCCAACTCTCCCAGGTGGGACTCCGGCTGCTGCTGGGCTTCATGGCGCAGGAGGACCCAGAGGTGAGATGTTTTCCCATTCTTAATGCAATGAATAATAACGTGGACGAAAATCCCCCAAAAATGTTTTATTCAGCTTTCCACACGTATACAATTATAGAATTAGGAAGATCAGCAGTTTTCAAAGTGTGAGACGTGCCTCCCTGGGGGGGCGGCAGAGAGCTTCAGGGGAGGGAGAAAAGAAGCGCTATGATAGGCTTGTGAGAATAGAGCGAAGTGATTGGTTAAGCTGGGGAGCAGTGTTGGGGAAGTTACTTTTAAAAAGTAGTGTTTGCTCGTTACTCGCTACTTCTTTAAAAAAGTAATCCCTTACTTTACTTAGTTACCCTCCAAGGAAAGTAACTTTTTACGTTACTCGTTACTTTTATGTTGCTCGACTTTGGGCAGAACCCCATCTCTGTTCCTAAATGTTTAGGCTTACATAAAGTTCTACTATGGAGGACATAACAGATATTTCTTTTGTGCTCTTTATTATAAAAAAAATGCCACTTAACAAAACATTGGGCTATAAGCGTCAACACCACCACTAAACAATAATATCAAACAATATCAATATAAAATCATAATCATTAAACAGGCTAGCCCCAAAATAGGTGCAAAGCTAGTGCAAATCATATCAATAGGCTCCTTAGGAACAACATGATGAAAACCTCAAAATGGCTCATCCAATCCAAATCCAACATGACACATGTAAATCCAACAGAAAAATAATAACTTCAAAATGTCTTGATATCAATGGCTTGTGTAAATAAAATAAAATGGCATAATACAGCTTGGAAGCAAAGACATTTTAGCCAAAATAAAATCAAGAACAACTTAAAGCAGGACTGGCCTCCGAATTAAAAGGCTATGTTCACTGAATATGCTGGCCCTTCTTCACGGTATGATAATATCATCATTTCCCCGGGGATCTTGAGCTACTAGCTTCATGCTAGCATGTTTTCCTTTCAAATGCTTGGTGAGGTTGGCAGGTAGCTCAAGATCCCCGGGGAAATGATGATATTATCATACCGTGAAGAAGAGGGGACACATGTTGATGTAGAAGAGACATGAAGAAGAGGGGACACATGTTGATGTAGAAGAGACATGAAGAAGAGGGGACACATGTTGATGTAGAAGAGACATGAAGAAGAGGGGACACATGTTGATGTAGAAGAGACATGGAGAAGAGGGGACACATGTTGATGTAGAAGAGACATGGAGAAGAGGGGACACATGTTGATGTAGAAGAGACATGAAGAAGAGGGGACACATGTTGATGTAGAAGAGACATGAAGAAGAGGGGACACATGTTGATGTAGAAGAGACATGGAGAAGAGGGGACACATGGAGAAGAGAGGACACATGGAGAAGAGGGGACACATGGAGAAGAGGGGACACATGGAGAAGAGGGGACACATGGAGAATAGGGGACACATGTTGATGTAGAGGACACATGGAGAAGAGGGGACACATGGAGAAGAGGGGACACATGTTGATGTAGAGGACACATGGAGAAGAGGGGACACACTGTGCACACGCTGCCTAAGTCTCTGTTTTTGAGCTGGAGTTTGAAAAAGACGATGTTTTTATTTTCCTCTTCTTCTCCATCGTCAAAACGGTATTGATTTTTAAAAAGCACTTTCTTTTTCTTATATTTCTCCCAGTATTGGATTCGTCTGTTTGAGTGACAGGTCTATTTCAGAGACGTTATTAAAAGTCTTCAAACTGAGATCCAGAGACGGAAAGACTGTCGTCAGATGTCAGCGTTTCTCTGGAATCAGAAGACGAGGATCTCTGAGGGTTTAATATCAAAACATGATTTTTAATTTCCTCTCATCACTTTAACATTTCCTCTCTGACACGGAGGGGCCTTTGTTCCTGATGCAATGTCTTCAACACGTGTGTTTCAGTTCATAGATAAGAGTTTTCAACAGATTTGAGTGGATGTTGAAATGCTCGGGTGGAGCAGCTCTCACCCGCAGCCAGTGTTGGGTGTAACGCGTTACAGTAACGTAACTACTAACTAGCGCTACTACGGAAAATTTGGTAACGTAACGTAGTTTCTTTTTCAATTCGCCGGAACGTTACTTTTCCCAGGGACGAGTGACAGTGTGACACACTGCCTACTCAGCTGCGTGCTTACGCAGGCACGAGCTCTCATTCCACACTGTACGTGATAGAGGCTGGCCGCTGGTGGTGGCATGAAGACTGAAGAGCAGTGATGGCAAGCGAGAAGCAGGCGCAGCCAACGCTAACATTCGAGGGATGGAGGTATTCCCATTACTTCGAACTTGTTGAAACTAAGGGGAAACATGTGAGTGTAAGGTGTACGTTGTGCCCTGGCCAGAAACTTTTGTCCACTGCCGTTAACTCAACTGCCAACCTCACCAAGCATTTGAAAGGAAAACATGCTAGCATGAAGCTAGTAGCTCAAGATCCCCGGGGAAATGATGATATTATCATACCGTGAAGAAGGGCCAGCATATTCAGTGAACATAGCCTTTTAATTCGGTTTTTAATTCCAGTCCTGCTTTAAGTTGTTCTTGATTTTATTTTGGCTAAAATGTCTTTGCTTCCAAGCTGTATCATGCCATTTTATTTTATTTACACAAGCCATTGATATCAAGACATTTTGAAGTTATTATTTTTCTGTTGGATTTACATGAGGCATGTTTTATTTTGAGACACATGAGCCATTTTGAGGTTTTCATCATGTTGTTCCTAAGGAGCCTATTGATTACTATGATTTGCACTAGCTTTGCACCTATTTTGGGGCTAGCCCAGAGTCCTGCATCGGGTCGGGTATCCGCGGGTACCCGACGGGTGACCCGCAAAAAAGGTGATTTGCGGGTGGTATTTTTTCAAACGCTTTTTTCCGGGTTCGGTTCTGGGTAAAACAAAGATGATGCGGGTCGGGTTGCGGGTGTTGCATAATAAATATATTTAAATAATAATAATTTAGTTTAATGTTTAAATCCTCAGACCTCTCCCCCGCGGGACCGAGCATAATCATAACCTCTGCAGCGCATCAATCTGCTTCTGAGCGCGCCACATTCTGAATGGCTGAGGTGAAGCTCTCTAGCGGAGAATACAGCATTTTCAATAACTCTTCCTCAAGAGCGAAATCCAACGTCTGGGAGGCTTTTGGTGTCCTCCTAGATGAGAGAATAACCAACATCCCAGGCTTTTTGAGCCAAATATGCAACTGCGTGTTAATAATCGCACGTTTTCACTGCTTATATATATGCGGGTTCGGGTCGGGTTGCGGATCTTGTGCCGGCGGGTCGGGTCGGGTTGCGGAACTAATTGGTAATATGTGCGGGTAGCGGGGCGGGTTCGGTATTGCACGTCGCGGGTGCGGGGCGGGAGCGGGTCTTGAAAATCAGACCCGTGCAGGACTCTGCCCCCATTGTAGTCTCTGGATGATCCTTTACTATATGTCGATGACGATGCTTTACATTAACTGTATCCAATCACTTGCTCTGTTTCCAATCTGAAGGCCTCCATTTGATATCATCTTCTTAATTAACTTTTTGAGACTTTTGTCCAATCATTTCCACATTGTCGTATTTTATAAGAAGTATAAAATGAGGAAGATGTGTGAAACAAAAGCCACTACGATGCTGCTTCGGCAAACAGTTTTGCATCAGAGATTGAGGCGATTGAATCGAGTCGAACACCTTCAACAGTGCAGTCCTCAACCCCCCTTCTATTTTTGCC
>NW_011356102.1:0-2670 GCF_000735185.1 Notothenia coriiceps
ACATTTTGACTCTTGCAAATGGTTTTCTTTATCTTTTTTTATTATGTACTGTAGCACTTTGAGGTTTGTTTCAAATGTAAAGTGCAATACAAATACAATTTATTATTATTATTATTATTATTAAACTCATCCTGAGCACACAAACACTCACAGCCGAAGTAAAAACAATAAGTGTGGCTTGATATTGAGTAAGAAAAAGGTTTGTAACGCTGTGAGAATTGGTCTGCAGAGAGCATTTATCCACCATCCCAACTCGTCTATTACCAGCGTTCAGGGAGCTCTATGCAAGTCAATGGGACTCCCTGATAGTTCGCCAAGGGATCCTGGTGACTGAGGGGCTCCGCGGGTTGGTCCATTTGGGTGTTCACACGTCACAGAACCCAGGAAGCAAACAATGGAAAAAGAGAAATGTCCAACGAGGCGTTCTGGGGCAGCATAGACAGGTCTTCTCTGTGTTAGAGTTTTACTCCCTACAGGGTGTACTTTGAGGGTTTTGACTCTGCAGACCGTTTACATGCAGAAAAACCTTCATAACACACAAGGGGACGGGTAATAACCAGAAAAGCATGACATGGGCCCTTTAAGAGAACAGAATGCTATAAGAAGCCTATATATAAAATAATGTCAAGATTTCGAAGGCTTATTGTTAAATGTAGAATAGCTACAGCCTAGTTTTGACATTGATAACATGAGCTCCTCCTACAGTGCAACACACAATACACTTAATACTGCAAGAAACAATATAACTAATATCGTTTATTGCAGATTTTCCACCAGATCTTTGTGTCATTCTTTTCCTTCTATCATATTTGTCTTCCTGTTCGTTCCTGCAAGTCTCTCCCTCTTCCTGTCTTTTCCCTCCCTTAATCCATCCCTGATTTAGCTGCATAACACATGCTCCATCCTGCTTTACAGGCAGGATCCGGCCCTTTCTGTACGTCAGTGTCTTGGTTCATTGCATTAGTTTCTCGCATTTGGGAACGTCACATCAGAAGCTGCCGTCACGCTACGTCAGCAAAGATTGGACGTGGAGGGATGAGCGTCGGGGATCAAATTGGGATGATGACAGCGCACCATCTATCATTCAGAAATGGATTTCTTCAGGCTGCTAGCAGACTCCACTCTCCTGATTCTGTCTGACTGACTTACTGCCGGTTTATTTGGGGTTCCTTACTCTCTGTCTCACTGTAGAGACGATGGGTTTCAAGCTTATATTAATAGATGAAGGGGTAGATAATGATGCCATGCCGAATCAATTAAATACTAGCTAGTTTCAAACAAGAGATTTAATACAAAGTAGAATGTTATCAGGTAGTCACTGTACGATCCCTTTTTTCATATATCTTTTATTTATTTCATTCTAAACTGGAGCAACAAATCCAATTTTGCCTGAGATAAGTCAAGTATTTTTATTCTGATTTGATTACAAGATGCTATTTCAATAATTTCATAAACCAGGCATTCATTTTCAAATGTATGTATGCATAATTGGAGAAAAATGTGTGTGTAAATAAGTAATATTAACTTAGTTTAGTGTGTTTTTCTTTGTGCTTCTTGCATTTGATGCTTGAATTGAGGTCAAATTCAGGTTTTTGCTGATGTGTTTCTCAATGTCGAGGACGCTTGCTTGGTAGCACATGTACCTCCGAATCAGTTGCCTCAGAAGCGAGGCAAGAATCCTTCCTAGCCTCGGAAAACGAAGAATTGTGGATCAGGCTAACAGGTGTGCGTTATATGCAAGGTCCCGTCTTAAATGGAGCGCGATTTCGGCCAAAGATTTGGAAATTGGTCCGTGCGCAAAGAATTGTGGGGATTTTAAGACCGCGGAGTCTACACATGTGCAGCCTCGAAATTTCTCGCTACGAAGGACGCTGGCCTCGGTTGAATTCTAAGTATGCTGGACATTGGAACAGTCCTTCGGCGGCACTCGATGACGTAGTATGCTTGAAATAGTGGCTCTGGAGCAGCTTTACTCAACGTCGAGAGACACCCTGGCCGTTTCTCAATCGCGAGGATGCTGGCTTGGTAGCCGGGTACTTCTAAGTCACTTCCTTCAGAAACTAAGCAAGTATGCTTCCAAGCCACGGCTTCGGAAAACGAAGAAGAATGGAACAGGCTAACAAGTGTGCCACTCTCTCTAACGGTTTCAACATAAACTGTACCGAAAATAAATACCTCACGATGTCTATCTAATTATGAACTTGCTTTACTTTCACGGAACACATTTTTGGTGATAACAAATTTAACAAAGTAACATATTTACCAACACATGTTCTACGCCACGACATCATTTTAAATGTGTGCTGCGTCGGTTCAGCCATTCTCCGCAAGGGTTTTTGAAATTGGTCCGTGCGCAAAGCATTGTGGGGATTTTAAGGACGCAAAGTCTACCCATGTGCAGCCTCGAAATTTCCCGCAAACGAAGGACGCGGCCTCGGTGGAATTCCAAGTATGCTGGAGATTGGAACAGTACTTCGGCGGCACTCGATGACGTAGCATCCTTGAAATATTGGCTTGGAAGCCAGTATCCTCGAGATTGAGAAACGGCCACGGTTTCTCTCTCCGGCTGAGTGCGAGTTCATATGAAAGGGGCGGGATTAGCAACATTTGACCAATCACAAACATGGAAAGCGTACTGACAGCGCAGCGTCATACTTCCTCAATGAAAAG
>NW_011356103.1:0-4226 GCF_000735185.1 Notothenia coriiceps
CATGGTCTAAAGCAGGGGTGTCCAAACGTTTTCCACCGAGGGCCACATACAGAAAAATATACGAAGGGCTGGGCCACTCCCTAGAGGTATTTTGCCTCATAAGTTAAGTTTTAAGTCAGCAAACTCAATCTAATGTAGGTTGTTTGAAAATGCTTTAAGAAACAAAACAGCCTTCATCACAGCCCTCCAGAGGGTTTCATTTATTATGTTGGCAACTCATTCCTTAAAACAGGGGCCTCAGATCGCTTATTATTAGTGGAAATATGAAGGGTATATTTTACACTTGTTTTACAAATAAGTTATTGGGGTTTTTCTTATCAAGTTAGATTTGTTATGAAATGTTTCCAACTTTAATTGACTGGATTTATTTAAAAAGTGGGCTTATTAACACATAAATACAGTGTAATGTTTACATATATATTTAAGAAGTACAATACAAGACAAGCACAAGTTTAATTTGTGGGCCATATTCCATTATACTTTCAGAATTTGCTGAGGGCCGATTCAAAATGGTCCGCGGGCCGCATTTGGCCCCCGGGCCGTAGTTTGGACACCCCTGGTCTAATCCCTTCTCTTCGCGTGGCCGGTCTTTTTTCTTCTTCGTGTGTGATTATTTGACAGATAAGAACCACACAACTGCATTAGCGGCTGCTGTCGCCCTCTGTCTGCCGTCAGTGCAATTTAAATGATGACGTTAAACCATTTTTTTAAAGGGCCGGCCGGCCGTTCTGTGGTTCTCCAGATTCTACAGATGGCCAGTCCGCCACTGTATTCATGTATAAAAGACGTACAAAAGTGCATTTTCCATGATAGGTCACCTTTCATTTTCGCTAAATTGATTTATCAACTTTTAATACTTTTTAAGACCCCACGGACACCCTGTTATGACGTTACTACTTCTGAAATATCTTTTTACGAGTTTCTTGGAGGGCAGATAGTTGGTGCCAGAGTAGAACACATTCTACCTTGGTGTCCAAAAGTAGTACTGGTGAGTATGGTAACCTACCCGAGCCTAAAGGAACTTTTCACTGACTCTCACACCTCCTTTTGAGTAATTACCGCATTTACTTACACTTAAGAGACACACTTACTCAACAGAAGAGTATTTGCCAGAAAACAAAAATCTGTGGAAAGTGGATTGTACTTAAACAGCGTTTTTTATCCAGTCTTTATGACCCCTCAAAGTGCTTTGACTACAAGTTTCATTCAACCATTCACACCTCATTCATACAGAGCCATGGGCCATTTTGCTCAAGGAATCAAACATTAACACACAATCACAGCATACCATCGGGAGCAACTGGGGTTAAGTGTTGCCCAAGGGTACATCGACATGTTGACTGCGAGAGGCTGGGGTTGAACCCACATCTTTTGGATTGAAAGACTTCACTACCTTGCAGTCACAGTCGCCCCAAAAAAGGCTACCACATAGCTGCATGTGCCTCGTGAGAAGTGCCTGAAGGTTGGGTCAGGATCGTTTCTTTTAGCCATCACGCTGACAATGAATGATTGAGGAAGCAATTAAACAGTCATTAAAGGGGTCTTAAGGTTATGTTAATATCCACTGATACCAACCCAAAGCATGGTGTGTATCCTTGCGAACTACAAACAATTTGAATGGATTTCTTTCCTCATAAACCATTTGCATAGTCCTTATTTTTACGTACTGCGTTATTTATCTCCGTGTTGACGTGCCAGCAACCCTCTTCTTTCCTCTTTGTTGACACTTGGCTGCTCTACTAAGCATTGTGGATCAGAACAGTGTGAAAACATTGGCAGGATTGCGTATTGCGCCATCAGTGCTGGTACATGTGTCCTTGCACAACAGAAGCACTCATGGTAAAACTGTGAGAAACACTTCTATATGTCCTAAAGCAATCCCAACAAATATATATATTGTGGACCGAGTGTTTATAGTGAAATCATGCATCAATTAACTCGAGCCAGTCATAACGTTGACGGCTACTTCCTGAAGTTTCCCCACACTGAGAAACTTCCATCTCACCTACAAGCACAGGCATTCTTCTGCTCAGTCTACGGCTCCTCAACCCTCCCCCCAAACCTCAACCTGTGAGCTCACCACATCCACGGCCAAGTATACACATTCAGAAATACATCCTTATCATCTTCTACTTCTCCGACATTATCCATGGCCTGAAAATCAACAACAAATGCTTCAGAAACTCTTGATTTCTCCACTTTATACTGGATCCTCTGCTACTGTTTTCCTCTTATTCTGTTTATCTCTTCGTGGCCGTGTCATACGCTGGTGCAAGGAAGATCTCCCATGTTTACACTCCACACAAACACTGTGTTGCTTTAGAGGAACACAGGGATCCATGTCATCCTGCCTTTCCTGCTACAAACTATTCGTGGGCCTCCTCTGCTGTTTCTGCTTACCCTCTCCGGTAATATGAAACATATGTTAGCATGATGGGTCTTTGGTTTCGTTTCAAAATGCAATCAAGATAAGGCCATGTATGATATAAGAGCATGTTGTAGTCTTTGAAGAAGCAGCAGCAGCACTGACAGTTCAGTTAAAAGCGAACTCCTCAACTTTTCAAACAACGGATCACAAAGTTTCTACAAAAATCGAGTAGACTAAATAATAAAGTTAAACACAACAGCTCTGTTACAGCTAACAGAGACTGGAGTCACACGAGAACGGTAACGCAAATGAACCGAATTTGATATCAAAAAAGTCTTCCGTCCACACGCAACAGGCACCAGAAACGTGTCCGTTCACACGAGACCGCTGGAGACGCTGTAGTACATATGCCGGGCCTGTAAGTGGCGCTGTACTTCTGCCACAAAATACACCAAAAGCAGCGAAGAAGGCTTCCCGCGCATGGTTGCCATGGTTGCACTCCCCGAGGCAAGCGTGTGCTCCTGCTGTAAATCTCTCCGGTAGTCCACCAGCAGATGAAAAACACCCACCTCTCCACCTCTTCCAAGGGACGAAGGAAGCGTGCAGCAGAGTTTCCGTTATTTTTTTTCCGAGGCTAAACATGTGTAGACTCCGCGGTCTTAAAATCCCCACAATGCTTTGAGCACGAACCAATGTAAGGCGGGGCCTCTCATATGACGCACACCTGCACACTTGCTCGCCTGTTCCACTCTTCGTTTTCCGAATGCCAGGAAGTATTCTTGCCTCGCTTCTGAAGCAAGTGACTCGGAATACTATGTGCTACCAAGCAAGCGTACTCGACATTGAGAAACACCCAGGCTGTCCATGGGAATGTGTTGCATCGCTCTAATTAGTCCCATATATGCAGGACTATAATTAGTTCCAGACCTGAGACATATAGCAGAAGGCTTCCTGCTATTCCCTTCTCTGTGTTTCGCCTCACATCAACACACACTGTTTGTAGTCAATGGGGCCGTTTTTATTATTTTCTTCAAATGTATTATGTACTTACTTATGCATTAATAATAAAAATAAACCATGTGCAGTACAGTACCATAGATTAAAGCAGCCATATATTGCTTTCTGGGTTTTTCCCTTTCCAGTAGTGTGTTATTTAGGTTTTAATGGTCTGCAAAAGCTAAAATCCAAAAGGTGCTGAAGAGCTTTTTGAACATTAAAGCATGGAAATAGCAGCCCAATAACACATGGGAGATGGACTGGTACTAGACCAGCAACATTGTCTACTTAACAACAATGTTCTGCAATATATTGGTGAACCATTTAGAAAGCTATGAGTTATAAAAACAACTTTTGCAATCCGTTAAAACATTCTGTTACGTTTCCAAAGCAATGTACTGATTTTGAACGAAAGTTAGTGAACAGTAAGCTGGTAACCGGTCCAGCACCACGGTTTATTTGTGAAGGCTTGTTTACAGCACGTTTCATGCTCTCATGCTTGATAGCATCTCAGTTTAGCATGGCTGCTATTGCACAAACTGACCATCACTCAGTGCCAGAGTCTACTGCTGTTAGCTGTTTGATGAGAACATGCCAACGTGACAACGTGAGGAAACAGTCCCTGCTGGTGCTTTGATGTCAGTTTGATGTGTGTGAGCTTTAGAGTCATACACATTGGGACTCTTCTCAGGGGATTTAATGAAGATTAGAGCCTGTTCCCTTCAATCATTCAAGCTATTTGAACCGATGCCCAACGTTGGAGTTAAACCACTGCAGACCCCTTATTGGTTAGAGAGAATCCTCACCAGGCTGACAAAGGCTATTCAACAAACCCAGCTTCTAAATTTAACATACAGTATAT
>NW_011356104.1:0-2307 GCF_000735185.1 Notothenia coriiceps
TAATGTTAAAATGTGCTAAATATATACACTGCAAAAAACAAAAAAAGAGGAGTAAAAGTAGCTCACGACTTTTTTGAAAGTAGCTCTCATCCTAAAAAAGGTTGGAGACCCCTGGGTTAAACCTATTCACATTAACATGGCTGTCTCTAGGTCAACACTTTTTAAAGTTTTTAACTTCCAACGTTTAAAGCTGTTGTATATGTATGTACTTTGTAGTCAGAAATCAAATGGATTCAAAGTCTTTAAATAAGTAAGAAACTAATTGGTTTGAAAGCTGTAAGGTCTGTAAAGGCAGAAAGAAAATTTGCAATTTATCTTTGTGATTAATATTTTAATCCACTTTACTGCCTAAAAGGTGTTGTTTGTGACACCTAAAAGTAAAATGAAGAGAATATTAAATAGCTTTATAAGCAGTATCAAATTAAGAAAATTCTGTGTCTCATTTCTGATTATCTTGCCCGCCCTGACCAAACTACCTTAAGCCTGCCGTGGCTAAGGACCTGAGGGAGAGCAGTGCAAACAACAAAAACCCAGTTCGTCTGGCTGGCCTTTCGATGGCTAATTTCCTAAGCCGTAGTAGATGCTTACGATCCGTACCTATTTATAATACAGTTGCCCAGAGTGGGCAAAAAGGTTCTACGCCCTTTTCAATAAGATGGTTCTATGTTTTTTGGACCAGTCAGAACTTTCCAAAGCAGAAGAGGGCATTGGCGTAGACCAGCGGTTCCCAACCTTTTTCAACTCAGGGCCCACTTAAGAATCTAAAAAACAATATTTTAGCTTAAAGGTGGGGTAGGTAAGTTTGAGAAACCGGCTCGAGATACACTTTTTGTTATATTCCATGGAATGCTCTTAACATCCCGATAGCAATGAATATCTTAAGTGCTTTGACAAAAAATCCATTCAAAAAATGTCATCTGTGGAAGCCGTGGTACTGTAAAAAGCACGACCAATCATTTTAGCCTGGCTAAATTCTAGCGTACTCAAGCCGGTTTCTCAAACTTACCTACCCCACCTTTAATATGACATTATTTTATTGTTATTTAGAATTGCATATAAACATTATAGTTGAATATAATGAAAGCTGTTTTGATATATTTGGTCCAAACTTTTTTTTTTTTTTTTTTAATATTCTTAGCTAAAACTAATGCATTATTAATGACTTAAATCTGATGGAAATGTTTTTTTTATGATAACATCACACGTACAGTTTAATATTTGATTAAAATAGTAAAGTGGGAACATGTGGGTTTAGTTTACCTTAAGATGTCCTGAATGGCTCAGCATTCCTTTCGATCGATCAAACGATTCAGCGGGCGTCTTCATGGGTGCAGCTCTAAGATTTATGGTCCAGGCAGCCTCACCAACACTGCTGCTGTCTCCGGATTTGCCCCTGAATTAATTTGCTGTGTTTTTCTGAGCATGAAGCTAGAGTTTGTTTTGTGTTTTGGAAGCTGTTGACTGCTCCACTCTATCTTGTCAGGGATTTGTAAGGGGCCCCTTTCTTTGATCTGAGTGTTCCAGGCAACTACACTTCACTAACTGATGCTGTGTTGTGGCCTTGGTACATAATACATCATTTGATTCTTGTGCTCCATATATAAGGCCAGCACCATCAAACAAGAAGAGGGAAAGCCAACATCAAAGACCAGTAGGTACTAATGACATGGGCTCCCTCTGTGGTGCTTTGGTGGCACACACACATTCAAGCCTATTCTTTTGTTTCGACTACACACTAACGTACAGGCACAGCTTAATATGCTGGGAGTAGGGCAATGACTGATTAGACTCCAACATGAAAACAAGAGACAAAGGTGCACTATTCCACACAACTGTGCAGTTAAAAAATGGTTATAATGAGGGACTGGTTGCTTAGACGGATCACTGAATATTGATGGAGGCCAGATATGGTATCTTTTTAATCTTGGCAAAACATGGACCTTAATTTCACTTTTTTTGCTGTCATGGTTTGCGCTACTAATGCGCAAGGTTGAATGCAGGTCTCTTCTGATAGGGATTTTTGAAACAAGCATTTATGTGTCCCTCATTCCTATTCCTATTGCACTTTATATATTGTAGCTGCTACATTGTACTGCCATGTGGTAAATGCTTGTTTGCTGCTCATGCTCTTTCTGCATATCATGTATTTATCTTTGCCATGTATATAACTGTCATGTTCATAAATGTTGTATGTGACGGGACTACGGATGGAAATTAGCTCAAAGTTAAAATCCGGCTCATTTACATTTGAAAGCATTATTTAGTTTAAAGTGTTCATCAATGTGCATTGTCCCGGTTCAAATAAAT
>NW_011356105.1:0-33839 GCF_000735185.1 Notothenia coriiceps
ACCGGCTCCAACCATGTCCTGGATGTAGGAAGGGCCAGATCCATTCGCAGCATGGTACGCAAGTACCATTGTCTTGAAATGGATTCTAGCAGTTACCGGAAGCCAGTGAAGGGAGCGGAGGAGCGGCGTGGTGTGCCGTCACGACAAGAAGGCAGTCTCTGCAGAACATATAGGCTAATGGAGATGCAGTTATTTCCAGCATTCTTTATTTAACATTCATTCAAGTATGTTATGCCTTTTATCTGCTAATGTACAGGAGGAAGAGTGATAAACTGTCTGTCTTGTTGGCTTACATAACAGTTAAAGTTTACAGCTTAAAAAACATGGAGCATTTTTCCCCCTTTTATTCATTTTTATGTCAATTTGCACATTTCATGGTGATGCTCAGCCTCTCCCCTTAACTCCTAACAGTCATCATCATGTCAACCACAACACAGAGAAATACTGATAGAAATGTGTGTGTAGTTGTTGATTAATTGCTGACAGAGGGAACTACATTTGAATACAGATTTAATATTGGTTTTTGAGCATGTCATAAGCATGTTTTGTCTTGACTATATTACAACTATATTATAATAAAATAATATAGTATTTATATTATTGAATTGATTATGATTATTAATATTAGTAGAAGTAGTTTATTTGCATTAATTATATTTTAATCTTTTTGAGGCTAGTATTTGGCAGGAAATGCAGACGTATTCACCTGTAAACGCATACTGAACGACATACATGCACATTTACCATTTACCTCACTGTATAAAAAAGTAACTGTGTTGATAATAATAAACAGGAATTATATTTGCAAAGTAGCCTACTTTGTTTCCAAAAAAAAACAAAAAATGTTTTTCACTCCTGTCGGTTGGGGGGGGGGGGGCCTCATCTCACAATGTTGCTTGGGGCCCCAAGTTGGCCAGGGGCGGCCCTGAGTGAGAGTGTGTTGTTTTGAGCATTGAGCACATTTCAAGAAACAGTTCTTTAAATGAATAAATGACTGTAAAACATTCTGGAAAAGTCATTTATGTTGAGGTTTTCTATACTGCCCCGAGAGTCTCCCTCAATGACAGCAACTCCATCAGACTGAAGGAACTTTCAGAGGTGAAGGCCCTCAATTGGGTAAACTCTTCTGTTTCCTGAAGTCTCTAAGGTTTAAGCTTCCATTTATCTCTTAGCCTCTAACGCAGTCAATATCTCCCTAATTCCTCTCCCCCTCCTTATTTTTCTCCATCTCTGTCTTTCTCCACTCTTCTACCTTTACCTCTTGTATAGGCTTTGGAAATCACAGATTTTTCTACAAATAAGAAAAGACAGTGCTGGGGACTCTCCTTCTGCTGTGGAAATACAAATACTCCTTAACTTAGACTTTTGTTTCACATATGAATACATCTATAGATGGGTCCGAGCCTGAGAAAAATCATCTCAGTAGTCAGTAGTTACACCTCAGCAAAATGACCCTCAGATACACATAATTATTTGCACATAATTCAATTGTGCTAATGCATTCTGTTGTGCTGTAGAAATAAAGACAGCAGAATGAGCTGGAAGAAAGGATGGAGCATAATACAGAGAGGGGAAGGTGGACACAAACACAATTTATAATGTATACTTTACTCAAGTAGAAATAAAGATTTGACACACCTGAACCTGTAACCATCATCTTTGTGTTTATTCTTAACTGTTCCACCTTACTTTACAAATCGTTCTTATCCTCAAAAATGTTGATCGACTTCCCTCACAACCATATTTGATCTTATTTTGACATTCATTTATAATTGATGTCCCTTATGCTCCCGGCCCTCAAACACACTGTTTAAATATATATCCTTAAACATGGGCAAACAGGAGATCATCTAGACAAAGGTTGGAAAATCCATTTTCTGTCCCATAATTAGATTTTGCCGCTGTTCTCATACATTTAATCTCTCCTTCTTTGCTCTGTGCATGTCTGTTTGGTCAGTTTAATAAACACTGGACTCTCCCTGACCTACAAGTACACGGAGCCCTGGAAATATTCCCAATGATCTATTATTCATAACAAATAATTAAAAACTAGGGTTCTCTTTTTCACATTTCATTTCCCTTTTAACTCTCTGGAGAGCTCTGTAATGCACTTACCAAGAAGAGCACTTCATTTCATGATTTTCACAAGTTCATAGTTCATAGAGTACATACTGTAGTATTTTGTGATTTCCATTGATCCGAGGAGCGTTAAAAGGTTTGTAGCACTTGCTGTGAACATCTCGATGAAGATGAACTCGATGTGCGAGTAATCTTCTGAATCAGGGGACTCAGTGGCAGTTTTCATTTGGTCTCCCTCTGGCCCATCACTCTGCTTTCAGTGTCCATTTTCCAGCTGGCTAATGAAGTCGTTCAATTTGCGTAAGCAGAAATAGTCCACTCACAACTGCTCAGATTGGAGAGCTTGCTGTATTTTAAGGAATATAGCAAGTGGATGACAAAGAATAAGACAAAAGGGCAATTGTGCGTGATGCTGCACCAGGAACAAATTGGGTTCATAAGTAGGCAAGCCACTATAGCCCTTAATGTCATTTGGTGACTTATAATTAATGTATAGTCTCTACAAATTAAGCACATTTTTATATGTTGTTATGCATAAACCTTAAAATGTCATCATATTCGGTTAAATTCTTTCTTTTCTTTTATCAAACCTCAAACATTTTTGACATCCCAGTGTAATTCTCATTTCAATTTAGGAATATTTTGATTGCTGATGCGATGCTTTTCCGATGGACAGCATATTCTAATACTTGAGAACATAGAACATATTAAAATGCCCTTCTAATTAAAGATCATGCACTGATTAAGGTCTGACATTTTTAGTTAAATGTTCGGTTTGCAACTCTTCCCAGTTTCTATTATAACATTAAAGTAACATACACCTTGAAAAAAAGAATACCTCTCACACACCGCTCTGCTTTGTGACAGCTGCTTGCTTTTGTTGTCTTGAATAGACATCGGGATGAATAAAGATCAGGGTAGTTTGCATGAAATGTGATAGCATCCAGAGCTGAAAAGAAAACCGAAACAGCGCCACCCCCAAAGCTCCAACAACAGCTGAGATCATTTATCACCAAAGAAACTGCCTAACTGCCAAAGCAGACTTTTATACATTTCCACTTTAGGTTATATTGTGTTTTTTCTTTAAATATCTTACATAAAAAAACTGCTTTCAATGTTGCGTGATTTATAGATCTAATACATAGCAGAGACTTTCTTTGTGGATATTTTCCCTGTAGTCTAAGATTATTTGTGTTCCTCAGAGTTAGATTTAAACCATCTTAAATCAGAGGATTTATTGTTCCAGCTGTTGGGAAACGGCAGGTTGGGACTGCCTGACTCCACTGCAATGTTTTCTCAGCTGCTCTCTCGGCATTACACACACCTCCCCAGGCAGTGGACAAGAAGCAGGACCTACCCCCCTCTGTCAAGACGAGCCCCCGACTTCCACCCGCGGGAACCCCTTGGATCACGGAGGCTTATTAAACTGGTTTAAAGGATGTTGTATTTTCTGTCTAGTCTAAAATAGTTCCCAACTCTCCCTGTGAGTGCGGTAACCTCACAACTGGCAGAGTCACCCTCCTCGTGAGAGATTGACCTTATAATGCCTTTTTTTTTTTCAACCCCTCTTCCTTTTTTTGTTTAAGGGAGAAATATATTTGTTTCACACAGGGATTTTCCTTAGAGCTTGTGTATTGGATATAGTTTTGTTGTGCTCCATTTTTGGCCTCTAAGCTGTTAAAATAGTGGTATTACCTTGTTATCAATAGCAGTGCCCCGCATGCGTTCTTATTCTCGTAGTGCCAGCGTTAAACTGTCATTAGCTGTTCAGAGGAAACACTGTTATAGGAAATATCCTCCAAGAGTATCTTTAGTTTTGCAGTCATTTAGTGACCGTCAGAATTATTTACTTGAGACATCACCTTAAAAAAAACGGTAAAAAGCTCCTATCATCTGAAGACTATTTCAGCAATCTAATTGCTTACAGCTTTCACACATTTCTGAAAGTAATATTTGTATCTCCGGAAAAGTAATTTACACCTTTAAGAAATACATGACCTTCTTTCCAAATGGTTCTCTAATGCTTACATCAATATCACAGAGCATTTATATTTGAAAACAATTTCCTGGAGACCAATGAAGGCTGTTGACAAAAAGACACCTTGGGAACGGCTGTGATCACTCCACTACTCCCAGATAGACTCTGTTTGTGAGAGGATGCCATAACCATCCACAACCTTACAGGCTGCTGTCAGAGGAGAATGTAGTGTTTAGCATATTCACACATTGAATTTGAAACGGGATTCTACACAGAGTCTTTGAAAAAACCCGTAAACACAGAGTATGCATTGATAGTATTTTTGCACACAATATACATGTTGCCACTTGCCATTAAACATAGACACAGCATCAGGGTGGTATAGACCCACAATGCTCAGCTTGGTAATATATCACTGAGATAAACAAAAAAAGATCCCCGAGCTACAAAACACCTGAATATCTTCTTAGTGCTGACCGTTCAGAGGTCAACAGCAATATGCAATTATAGTTTCACAAACTTACCGATAGACTACTACTAGTTTGCACCCTCAGGCATCATCTTGCAAGAATACACAATAAGAACTGTACATAATGTCTGTTGCTATGAGGTTTCTTTGGCATCATTGTTTAAGTAAAAGTCAGTGCAGTGTTAGTGTAATGAAGCAGACATAAATGTACGATACAAAGCATACATTATGTTAATGTTTGCGATTGCTCTTTAGGGGAGCCGGAATATGCCTTGCAAAATAAATGAAAGATACATGAATAATGATTATGCTCACACAGCAGGAGCTCCCACTTTTAATGCCAAGCAAGATATGTGATACTCCAACCACATCATATTTTCAGTGTCAAAGTATAATATTTTCTTTTGTTTTGACACTGGTTTACGTGCTCTTCCTTACTGCTGCTACTGTAATGAAACAAAAGACAATCCTGTGGATTCACCAGCAATATGACCCTACCCCAAAACAATCATACCTGCAGTCTCAATCGCTACCTGTAACAAGGTAGATTCAATGCTGAATCTGACCAACTTCACAGAGAAAATAAAAAGCATCTGCCTGAAGTCATACACTCACTTGAACAAAATCGATTGCTTTGCTGACTTTACAGCATTGTCACTCCACTTTCTCTATAATTCTTTAATAGCAGCCTTTTCCATAGACTGAAGCTAGCCTCATCTGGAACTATAAGATAAATTCAGACATCGATGTATATGAACATACCAGGCATTATAAAATACAACAAATACCCTCTGTAATAAAAAGGGATATTACCTGTTTTCAGTTAAATCATAAGGTTATTTGTAGATAACTAAATTTAATACATTACATTTATGTTTTTAAACGTTTATTTTACAGCAAAGTTAAGTTCCTAGATCCCCATCATTATTAGCAATCTGTCATAATGAGAGTAGAGGTCAAAGACATTATCTTTTTATTATAGCAAGAAAGGTGGAGAGTCGAATGTAATTTGAGCACAGTTCATAGAGCAGCCAAACCTATAATTCAGTACTCAGTTTATTACTACGGGGGTCACAGGACCATGCTTCTGGCAACACTGATAATTGTTATTTTTTCACCCCAGAGTCACGAAATAAAGTAACTATTGGGAGGCACTTCATTATGATTTTATTTGTCCTTTGCACGAGTGTCTACGGTCCACAGTCCAGACTGGTTGTTTTTCTTTGTGATCCCTGTGGCTTTGGAGGAGAACTCAATGGGAAAATTAAGGTCTGAAAGTACACAGAAAAATAGCACATTTTGTAACCACTTTGATTCCGAATTTGTAATTCTAGTCTATTATTTTCCTTCTTATAATCCTATTGTATTCAACTCTGTTCTTGTAGTTGCACCAATGTTATTTAAAAAAATGTATTTTGTGCATCATTTTCAAACAAAGCAATTAAAGCTATTTTAGCCATTTAGGATTGGTAGTAGTAGTTGAAGTGTTAGCAATAGTATGAGTAAAAAAATATATAAATCTTTTTTATTCTTCTTTTAGACAATGCTATTAGCAACAATAATATTACTTTAGCAATATTGTAAGCATTAGTAGTGACGAACAGGGCAATAATCATACTAACATAATAATCCTCGTAAATAGTACACCTTTTTACACCACGTAGGATACTTTTAGTAACCTTACATATTAATCCTGTTATGACAAAAACATTTTAGAGAATGAAAACTTGGTCAGAGTGAAACCCAGTTCAGCAAAAATGTTATGTAGTTTTTAACATTCTTAGCATGACTTGGCATTTATTTGGTAGAAAAACACATTATCACTGTCTGTTAGAATGAAGGACGTTGGTATAACTCTCCTGAAATCCTCTATAGTTTAGAAACAACACATTCCTTATACGCCTCCCAAGACATTTTTGTCGGGAACAATCAAGGTCTCACGTTAAGATGAATTCTGTGTTACTTAAAAAAAAAAATAGAAAAGTACCCTGCACTTTGAACATGCGTTGATCATGCTGCGTTACCAGCAGTGGCGACCCCTTGCGTGATTGATCAGATGTGTGGTTTCAGTGCGGGGACAGCCTCTGTAACAAGGTGGTGTGTACTGTGTGTCATGTAAGCTTCCAGCCATTATCTCCCTGCCAGTTCAGAGGACCTCGCTAACCCAAGCGGCTCTTTTGACCCCAGGCTCTCGGCTTGCCATTGCCCAGCTCCCACTTGGAAATTAGTCACTGTCTGACAGGTGGGGATGGATGCCTGTGATCCTGGCCAGATTCATACGCTTTTTCACCCCCATCTATCATCACCCACGGCTCCTTTTGTCTCAAACTACCTCCTTCACCATTTTATTTCTGTCATGGACTGTTTACTCTCGACACGAGTAGATCGCCACAGCTTTTAGCCCTCGAAGTAATGAGTATTAAGATCCTAATATGCATGGGTACTGCCTATTGCCATTATTTGCTGTACATGTGTTGACCTATTTACCTCTGTCCCCCCCGACTACATACAACTATAATAAGAAAGAATAAGAAATATAATAAAGAATGAGAAATATAACACTATACTTCACCTGTTTCACTGTGTATGAGTAAAATGTCAAAATCAGAGAGAACTGCCACAAAATATAAACCCGGTATGTTCTGAACTTGCTTGCATGATGCACTGAGGTCTGTTTTGCTTCGTGGCCATCACTATACAGTAAGCACACTTCTGGTATGTGTGTGGGGGGGTAGATTTGTGTGCATACAACTGTGATTGCGAGTGGGTGTAAAATGAAAGTGCAATGCGAGTATTTTGCTTTAATTAATTGGATGTGTTTTTAAGTAGCTTAAATGGATCTGTCATTTTCTGGCACTCTGCACAGTGTTCAGGGTGCATTTTCTCTCCCACCTATAGCAATATTGCTCTTTTGAGACTTGCAGTGTGTGGGCTGCTTTTAAAGAATTGAGTGTTTCACACCCTCTGAAAGGACTTTTTTCTCCAAACGTAGTGTAATAAATTTGTGTCAAGCAATAATGCGTAATAATAATACTAAAAATAATACATAAGAAAATATTTAAGCCATTTAAACAGAGGTGTATTTAAAGAATCCTTTTGCTAAAGTTTGCTAAACTGAAAAATAACATTAAAGTGGTTTTCTAAATATCATCTACTAAATACAAAAATGTTGTTATTGGCTCGGTACTTCACAGATAATGGCAGCAAAGAAGCACTAACATCATTCCAACAAAGAAGCAACAATCCCCTAACATCATTAACATCCACACCATCCATCCATATCATGAATATTTCCTTTTTTGTTTAGTTTTTTGGAATAATGTCTGAATAAACTCTTTCTCTCAATCCTTAGGCGAACGCTGTCAAACTTGTGGAGGCACATGCGTTGGTTTGGGCATGGTGATGGAGCCCTCTTCCATTGGAACACAGTTGGTAACTGTTTGATTCTCCAAAGGTTCATTCCAGAGGGTGTACAGTATCAATTTAAGGCATACATTTAACAAACCTGAGGAAGTCATGTATTGGGATATGACTGCAAAAGCTCAGTTTGAATTAGCTTAAATGCTAATGGGGTGTGGCACCATTAAACAGAGAGCTTCCTTTTTCCGAAGGGCATATAGAAAAAGCTTTTTTGGTTTAATTTGCTTGCAGGAAAATTACTCAAAATAGTGCTTTGTTGCACAAAGAAAATTACTGGAACTGTCTTTTTTTTTAATCACCTGGTCTAGTTAGGCAGATAAGGAGGACCCTAACCCTTTGACTTGAAGAGGCTACAGATAAAACTGCCTCCTCTCCCTCGCTTGTGGTTCTTGGTTTCCTGCATATTCGATTAATATTAACTTGATCAAAAGACAGTGGCTGGCCTCGGAGCAAACTAATGTGCTCATTAGCATTGACTAGGGTGCCTGGGAGCAGTTCATGTGCATTAATGAAGTAAAGAACTGAGCCAAACAATCGTACCCAGCTGGCTTTGGGATGCAAAGCCAGCCACACGCGGGGCTCCCGAATGACCTCAGGATCTGAATTTGGGCATAATTCAATAGGCCGTTGTCAAATGGCTTTGTTCAACAGCTATGTACTGTTATCATGTATAGCTTATGGTGATTTGGTGAATCCTGTGATTAATGTTCAACCGCCCCAAGTCGGATTTATTTTTGAATGGAAACAAATGAAAATAGAACAGCCTCCCTTAACTAAATGTTGTTCCACTTGCTACGCAAGAAAACACTGAAAGAACAGACAAAAAACAATTTTCCCTGCATATTTAGATAGCTTACCCCCGGGATGTGTTTAATTTCCATGGATAAATTGCCCCTCACATTTTCCCTTCCTAAAACTGACTCACTGAAGCAAATTAGTTTTCATGGGGACAAGGGGTCATTTCATTACATTTCCTATCAACACCATGGATATTCTGTGCTTTATATTCTGCAGTCAAGATTATTTAAATTGATTGACCACTGACATTTTGCAGTTGTTGCATGGGATGCAAATCTTAACTGAGGTGATGGCGAAGGGCATTATTTTCAAAGTGTTCACACATGCCTTCGCTGGGGTGCAGAATACGGGTCTAGGCGGCCATAACTTGCCACATGACAATTTGAAAGATGACATTTTATCAAGGCCATCTTCAGTTGAGAGTATGGTTGAGTGCATACAGCGTTCGGGTCAATTGTCCCCCGTTTCCATATGTGCTGCAAGGTGTCTGGACTGCCATACAAATTGCACTCTCCCTCTCTTTTCACCCCTCCATTTCCTGTATCCCTCTGTCTTTCTGCGGCCAGCTCTCTCATGCTCACAAACACTGTAGGCTGTACAGAGATAGACAAATATTTAAAAAAAGGAAAATTACAGGTAGGAAGTAATATGCAGAAATCAACAAGACAAAGGTATAAAGCTGACAAAACACCCTCGTGCATATCATTTAAATAAACAAATCTCCCCTCTTAAAAAAGCCTCATTTTTGCTAAAGTGCTATCTCCTCCTAAAAAAAACAACGTTTTATGTTATCTAAAGAGCAATCATAAATAATGCTTAAAGCCTGCCTGTAAAGTGGTGATAAAACTTGATGGGTGCATGAAAGCAAAACAATGAATACACATTATGACCAAAAATCCACAAACTATTGCTACTAACAACCTGTGGGGCCTTGTTATTCAGTAGCTACACCTAAGTGCAAGCAGCAAGTAAACTAATTTGGCAGAAATACAGTGCACCAAATTAGATGCCTTTCCTTACTTTTTGAACCAATGTTGTGTATACCAATAAATTGTATTTGTTTCCCAGCTCAAAGAAAGGGAAGTATAACCACATGATGGATTTTGGTTACACCTGGCTGACCTTTGGCAGAGGTTATCAGGCATTTGCAAAAGGTGGTGTTGGTCCAAATTGAAATGAGGGAGCAGAGTGGAGCTTCCCCAAGCATCATGACCTTTGCTAGCCACTCCATCAGCTGCTCGTCACCGTAGACTCATTTATCAGGCTCTGCGCTCTCTGAGGAAACTCACAGGTGCTGCTCTGGAAGGGATCCCATGACATGTCGGGTCATCTCACACGATCTTTACTGGATTCAATAAGCTGGTGGGCAGAAACACAGTCTTCACTGGTCAATAATGAAAGGGATAGAGCACTTCTGCATCGGTGCTAATTTGGTGCAAAACCCATATATCCGCAGATGCTGTGCTTTGAGGATAAAAATGGTAATTTCTGCCAATCTTTGACTAGTTGTCAAAACACGGACATCTTAATTGCACAAGGATTTGAACATGATGCAAACATTTTTTTAATCTTAGAGTGAAACCTGACAGTATTTATTAGCACATTTTTTCACAGCAACCCTTGCTTTGAGAGTCAAATGTTAAAGATAAAACAAAAACATTAAAAAACATTTGTGGTAACTGCAGGCAATAGTGAAACGCATATAATCATTGATACAAATTATTTCCATGTAAAAAAAAAATTACAATATCTAAAACCTGTCTGCTGACTAAGCATGTTATTTGTTCCACTGAATTGCATTACAGAACTGTATTATGCTGGGTTGTAATAGTGAGAATAGCTGAGCAATGGATATCTGTGCATGCTCCATAATACAGATCACATACTATATGCTGGAATAAGCTTCTGCATGGAAAGTCCTTACCCTGGATAATTAAAGATTAAACTATAGTATTCATGAATATCTTTGTCGATGACTTATTGAATGCTTTCCTTGAGTTACAAATTAAATGTTGACAGGAAGGCAGAAAACACTTCAGAGCTACTGACCAGTGTTGCAATACACAAAACGTGTACCCTTGACTAAATATATAATAGCTGGTGGTTCAAAATTATTATTAGTAAAGATTTGATACATGCATAAAAGTCCCTTTTTACTCTTTTTAAATTTTTCTAACTAAGGCTCATTAGCATTATAACCCTTACATCATCTTCATATGTCAAACTGCTTGTTAGGATCAGACAATTTCATTCTGAAATCAACAAGAGCTCCATTATGGGTATTTTAAAGCTGTAATTTGAGTAATTACTGACAGGAATGATAATTGGCAGTGACCCCAGATAGTTCAAAAGTATCAAGAAATTAAGAATGAGATGGCTGCTCTTCAGGTTAAGAACATTTTATTTAAATCTATTTATATCTGCTCGTGGCAGTATTATACACCTTAGGCTTAAGTCTTAGGTTTGCTTGGGTATTAAGGGATTCACCGTCAAACAATTTGGGAGACACTATGTCTTAAGTGCTAGTCTCCTAGTAGAACCATTAATAAAATAGCCCAATTACCCCAATGAATGCTGACAATGAGCGCATTGGGGCAAGCTCAATTCCCCTTCCTCATACTGCCTAATGCTCATACTGTGATATCAATATTGATGTAAAAATCTGGGCCACTGCTAAATTAATTACCCAAAATATGGAAAAGCTAGCTCATTGAAGTGTGGCAAGGACAATAGACATCTCTTGGTTTCAGGGTATCCTCAAAGGCACTATGTTAAAATGACATTGGTCGGATTGAATCAGTTTCTACTCCTAAAGAGATTAGTCAGAAGTGCTTATGCTTTCTGCAACATACCTGCACTTAAAATGGCCGCTATAGAAAATGTATGACAAAAGCATATTTGAAGTAAGTTTCTCATGTATTTAAACTAAGTCTAATAATTGTTGTCATCACCACAAAATACCCAGTTTGCTATTGGACTGGCTTAAGCTACCAAAATCAGGTGATTATCAGGGGTTGTTTTCTTGGGGGTTGTAAAACTTGATGCTGCAATATTTAAGCTGGGTGTTTAAGCCTTTTTTAAGTAACAAAATAAATGTAAACATATCTTTGTTTTCTCAGCCCAATCCAGAAAAAAATGTAGGATTGTGTGAGGCTAAGCATCCCATCTCTGAGTCGGATCTGAGCGGATGTGGAGTGGACGCCTAAATGAAGGATTGCCAGCAGGATTTGAGTAAAGGAAGTGAATTAAATCAGAATATATCTTTTAATAACAAAACTGCCTAATAATGAAAGATGATGAACAAGTGATTGCTTCATCCAGAGAAAGCTGGGATCACTAACGTGAGATGGTGTGACTTTATTGTCCTTTAGTGCAAATCGGCTGATTTTGTGGGTTTTGATGTAAGGTGAGGTACGTTGTGCGGTAAATACATTGTTATTGAAACAATGTATTTTAGAGTTGAATCAAAAAGAGACGGTCATTAAATTCAGATGAAAGCCCTAGAGGACCTCAGTTACATTTGAAACTTATTGCTACAAGATTTTATACTAGCACCTTAACTTCAAGTCTGATGACCACCAAATGGAGTTTGCAATTTGTTACTCTAGTCTAGAGACTAAAGTCTAGATAATGGTCAAAGGTGCTGTTGTGTATATGTTACTTAAATGTAAAGATACTTTAAAAAGGAAGATGGTGATTCAACAATGACTACTGAGTACTGACTAGCATTGCATAGGTATTTTAAGTGAAATTATATTGATAATTCATTTGAGATGGATATTTTTGATAAATCTATGGTATAGTCCATGATGAAATATTTCACAACATAAACAATACAACATTCAACATCATTAGAATCAAATGTAGTGCAAGTCATGTCCCTATATACTGTACATCGCACAGACTCTCTTCAGTACTGTATTTTTTAGAATATCTGTCCTTATAAAACATACTGTGTCCACGGACAGAGGCATCGCAAGCCATATGTCAGGCTGTGACTCAAATCAACCCATGTAAAACTAATGATGGGCTGTTTGTGACAAGCATAAAGACTCTGTTACATACCACACTCATTGAAAAGCAAGCGACTCAGCTCCCCTGTATGCCAGTCATAACCCAGCCTTTTTGTGAAGGACTGTGCAGTGGATGAGGTCAGACCACAGACATTGCTCGTTGTCTGATAATAGCTGATAGCTTTGAGTGGTCTTTAGAGTGGGATCCAAGCAAAAAATCCTGATTACATTCATATTCACATCATACACCATGAACTCATGAAGGGCTTTTTCTCTACCTCTGAATGAGGCAGCACTCTGCTTGGAGATCTTCTAGTTTAATTGTCTTGATCAATTGCAGATGACTTAACAAGGATATAGCCTTTTTTTCTACAGTACAAGGGAATTGGATAAGAACCAAATAAATTATTGTTGCACTTCTTAATGATGACGTATGTAAAGTGGTGATCAGTAACTTACTCATTACTCATTTATTACACAGCTGAGTTGAATAATCAATTCTGATTGGACAATTTGGACATTCAGTCTGCTCTTTTTCAATAGCAGACTGTTTATAGGGATAGCAGACCATTGCTAAGGGCTCTCTGATCACAGAACTGATGTCCAGTCCCTAAAATACGCTAAGAAGTACGGTTACTTTAAAAACAGCTGTGGCAAAATAAAAATATTGGGTTGCAGTGCTTCACGGCATCAGAAAAACACCCTGTACTACTTTTCAAATAATATTTGTTGTATTTGTGAAGAGATTCAGATTTAATAATGCACACTCAAATCAACAAATAATTTATCGTGTCTTGTAACAGGTTAATCCCTTGGTAAAGTGTTCAAGCTCTCCAGCAGTAAAGTACAAACAAAAGTAATCTTCTCCTTTACCAGCTGCAACATTGAAGTGATTATAAGTCTATAGCCTTCTCCTATATGGCATTCAAAGCATTAGTATAGAAGAAAAACATATTTTCTATGTAAAGATTTAGTGAAGGTGACCTGAGCAGATAATAAAGTCACACTCACTCACTGTGTGTTGTTGTAATTGGAGCTTCTCTGTGCTTGTTTTGTTAGCCAGGTTTGTAGCCTCGGTGTGGAGAATTTACATCGTCACTCTGCAATGTAGTCATACTGACGGTTACCATTGACAATGCCGTTGTCGGGGAAACACATCAACCAATCTCCGGTTCCCCCTCTTAGCACTGTTAGCTCTGTTAGCTGCTAGCTGCTGGCTCAGGCGTCGCTAGATATATGTGGAATCAATCATAGGAATAACTATAAGTAAACAGAACTATTTCCACCTCAGCGTATTAATGAGTGTCAAATCCTGTATATGTGTGTGCGTAACTTATTGCAAAATAAGCCTACTTTAGTATTCATCTCATATGTAATTAAATTAAATGAAATTCAAGTTTATTTATATAGCCCAAAATCACAAATCATATTTGCCTCAGAGGACTTCACAAATCAACAACACAATTGGCAATGTAAAACAACGTAAATGGGGACTGTCACCCCTAGTTTCCACCGGGTCCGTCTGTGTCGCGTTACGGCCGCGTTACGGCTGCGCCGCGGCGTCCGCAAGGATCGCGGCCACTCTAGTCAATAGCCGCGTTCGCACCGGAGTACTTTTCCCACTTTAGTTCCGATATAGTTCCGAAATGTCGCGTTCACACCAAAAAGAGCCGGAACTAAAATTAGTTAATGAGAACTTTTTACCCCATATTCTCTTTATATTATTTACTAGTTTAACATTTATTTTCTCAGCCCTTCACATTGAAGTTGAGGATACAGGCACATCCTTAATTAAAGCACATGTTTCATCTGGACAGTCAGAGACAAGTGTTCATACTGGGACCGTTGGANTTTAAATAAGAAAAAAGCTTTGGGGGTATCTACAGATACATATTAAGCCTGACAAGGTACTTGGTGTCTAATATATTATGTACTAACATATACTATGTTGAAGCACTTATTTTAACTGATATTATACATATTAATTATACTCTTATAAGATGTATGTAGATAGTATAAGAAATGTGCAGAATATGACCATTTAATGGTGGAGGTATACACACATATTGATAGATGTCTTGTAATGCACTGTTAAGGAACCTGCGACCCAAGTTGTTCATCCCGTTTGAGTCCTGTTTTGGATAGTCTGCCGTGGTTTCATTCCATTTCACAGAGCTGCTTGACGCTCCGCGTAACCTTGGCACACTGCCACTCCAACATCCAATCACAGAGCTTGAAGATGAATCACGGGGTTTGCCAAGCAAAGGGACTGTAGTCCCAAACGATAGCTGAGGATTATGGGTAGTGTAGTGTCTTCCGCAATCCTAAACTCCCCAAAAACTATTTGTTTCTCAGAATCGAAGGGGGAAAACACAAAAGCATTGTACACAATTTAAACCAATCAATGTTGTGTAATTGACAAGGATAAACTGATGTTTTTAGTTGATGAGTACTGTAGATTACTATGCAAACTTCGAGACCGGAAATACTGTTTTCACCCCAAGCTTTCACGCAATTCTGTTGATAGTTATTTCATCACATTAACACCATATCCCAATGTGCATTGCGGCTAAAACATCCAATTACCAAGCTTCAACCATAGCTGGGGATCTTGGGTAATCAGTTTAGTGGGTGTGTAATCGCCTACGTCTGTTTCCGGTGACTTTATTTTGAAATTCAGTTCCTGACGGACGCCAAAAAAGCCTGATATTATAGAATCAAACAAATAAATAAAAAAAGGATAATTTTGTGTTATTGTTGAGAATTGACCTTTGACCCTGACACCGCACTTCAGCTCACATTAAGACAACAGGGGCAGGGCGCTGAGCTGCAACTTCATTTTAACGGACATGCTGTTGGCCGCCACTAATCATATGCCTCCACAGAGAAATGGCTCAGGTCACAGGGATGACAGCATTTCAAGGGCAAAGCTCACCCAGTGTTCCTGTTTCAGTTGAATACGTTAATGCTTTAGTCATCACGCGCAGCACAATGTGCCCACATTGACACACAAGGTGCAATATGTTGAGGCGTTATAAAGTCAATAAAAGCTTTAATAAAGTGCTCAATTTAGTCTTTCCAAAAGTAATGACTGGATGACACTTCAGTGTGCTTAAGCTATGTTACACCCCTCTTAATATCATGCACCAACTGAGAACATCCTACTCTATGAAATTAATTAAGTTACCACCTCATTTCATTCAACTGCTGATTCTTTATTTAGCCACTATGACTTTAAAGGATTCCTACACGTTCAACTTGCTATAGATACCCTATTGGAGAACAGAGATGTATATATGTGCTGTCACTGTTTTGCCTTTCTGTATAATAATATATGTTGTCTGTTTATTTGCATAAGCAACCAAAACAATCTGCTTTTCCACTGTACATTGGCTTGTGAATAAAATAGGACAATGACACTTTAGATGGGTGATCCAGAAGAACAAATTGCATAGCATTACTATTTCATTAAATGTATTTTAACAATGCAACACTTAATTATTTGACTAAACCTAGCTTTACCGTATGATATAATAGGCTACATTATTACACTTTAAATACAAATATTACCAAGACCAAAACATGCATGTGGACATTTAATATGAAGGAATTTACACTATAGTAAGTCGACTACCCATGTAACATGGTGCAATCACACACTTTGGTTTCCAACAAGTCTTTTTTATTTTTCTTGTTTTTCACTCTTTTCAAAATCTTATTTTCTTACCTTACACCTACGAGCATTAAGACCACAAGTTTCTCCTGAAGAAAAGAATGGCCTGATTACAAATGATTGCTTTCTTGTCCCTGTTGGCATGTCTCTCAGACTTTCTCACAACCATTTCAAATAATCGTCATTCACCGCAGTGATAATCTCATCTGCATTGTGGCAGCCCTACTGCCAGCACAAGGACAAGAAATTGGACCTCAGCAGGGAGCTAAATGTGCCTTCAATCTCAAAAATCCTTTTAATCTTTCATCAATCATGTGGAAGCAGCTCCGAGACCTGATCCTATTACGGTTCTAGGGGAATAGCTTGAACTGACAAGCCGAAGAACTGCCGTGAAAGTTTACCATGCAAGAAAGTTGTAATGGAGGCTGAAGAAGGCTTGGCAATTTCATGAGAAAAATCCTCAAACTGGTATGCTAATATAGAAAGAAAACAAACAAGCAGTTGGAATTCAAATGTATATTTCACTTGCTGTCAACACAATGATCTTGAGAGAATAGAAAAAGAAAAAAAAAGAGATGGGTTCTTAAAATGGGTTTCTTGAGCGGCACTGCAATTGGCCATCACCAAGGCAGTAGGTCTAAATGACATGTAAGCCCTAAACAAGGGCTTGATTTGCAAAGCCTGCTCTTAAGTGGCCAATTTAAGAATAGGGCTAAAGAATAAAGGGCAGTTTATCATAGCTGAGAGTTTCTCTAATAGTAGTCTACCAAACCTTTTAAGTCCAAATGCTCTCCCACATTAAGACTAATGAGCTGGAAAGGTGATTTAGAGTAAACCAGGGTGTTATAAATAAGATGGTGAACTGCAATGAACGATACATCACTTACTTGTTGCCTCAGGTAAGTATTCACCTTACGCTTCGCCGGCTCTAGCAAACTTCCACATTGCCGAATTATGTGTTGGTACTTCCGGTCACAGAGTAATTGTTAAGAATTTGTATAGCATCGCCAAGCCAGCTTCATCAACATTTACTTTCCAAATAAACAGTTTTTGAGATTTTGCATAAACTGTTATTAAGTTGTAAGCAACAGCTACCTAGATAGCTAACATTTGCTAGGTAGCTTGTCAGCTAGCTAACTAGGCAAATAGATAGCGAACACCAGCTAGCTCCATATATTTTGGAATTTTGTCACAAGTCATCTTGCCATTCACTCAAAAGAGGATGGTTGTGGTACTGTAAAACCATCTGATCACCATATTGTAGCTGCACATTAACCTTAAATAAAGTTATTTTTTATAATGCTGCTAGTGTCGAACTGGAAAAACAAAGACATATGCGTTTGAAGTTGGTAAATGGTGAGGCTACATAAGGTTAATAGCAGAATGTAATTGATACATTAGTTTTTTATATGTAAACTCCAAATAAAGTAATTCCAATATAAATTCCAAACTTCAGTCAGTTGACATTGCTAAATGCCATAACATTTCACAAGTATAATTATTATTATTCATAGATCCTAAGTGGTCACACACAGAGGATTGTTCTTCTCCCTTCATCTAACGTTTTGTTTTCACTCAGTCTTGAAGGAACTGTTTTTTGTTTTTATCAAAAACTAAATATAAATAATCTGAACAATTTTGGTTTCAAAGCTAAAAGCTGCCTGCTTTTTTTATTTTTATCAATCCTTCCTAATATAATA
Organism: Notothenia coriiceps; assembly: GCF_000735185.1. NCBI lineage: Eukaryota > Metazoa > Chordata > Actinopteri > Perciformes > Nototheniidae > Notothenia > Notothenia coriiceps. Next base: position 18,131 of record NW_011356105.1, read on the forward strand.
CTTATTACATGGAACGTCTTTAAAATTCGATTTTCTGTGCAGTAGTAGGCCTATGCCACCTTTTCATTTCAGTGTCATCATAGCTTGTGCTCTTATTTTCTTTTCTTACAACCATTAAGGTCAGTTCTGCTCAAACTGACATATTGTGGCAGTTGTTAACCATACTGTTATTTGCATTCTTGCTCACAGACAGAAAATCAGCCGACACTGTTTTGACACTGATGCACTGAATCTGACTCACCATAGAGGTGCTGTCATTTATGAATCATATATGTTTATTATTGGCTGGATGAAAATATTTAAGAACTTTTCAGTCATCTGTTAGCTATGTTATTTATATATATATATAAGTTCTGCTGTAGTAGATAAGATTCTAAATATTTCCCATGCTTTAGAAACGTAAAAAAAAAAGTAGAGTGAAAAGAAGACAGGGAGTTGGGGTACAGCATAGCCAAGCATTCCCTAATTAAGAGTTTTATGGGGCATATAATTTGAGTTCCAGCACTAAGCGTTGATTCAAAAGCAAACACATTTCCTTCTCTGACTATTGCCAGAACACAGTGCTGCAGACTGACATTTCACCAGCTCATAGCCACTATTAGTAAGTTTATTCCAAACAGATTGAAATCTTCAATATGCTATTTATAAACAACTTTGTGATTGATAGATAGCCTTAGTTTATCATTTATATTAACACATCAACTCAAATTATACAGAATGGTTTAAATATCATTGATTTGATAAGTCCACTATCTTATATGGACCTTCAGTAACACAGTTTAAATATGTTTGTTCATGATGGCTCCGTCCATATATAATGTACAGCAGGTTGTTATTATGACAGTGATTATGAAAGCAGACAACCATGCAAAATCAGATTACACAGTGGTCGTTTTCCTGAACAGGTACTGTATCTCCATCTGGAGTTTTGATGAGAACATCTGTACAGCTCTGTACACAGAGATATGACTACATTCGTACATGCAAAGCTCCGTGTTTTGTCTTTTGGATCAATTTGAAACTTATTTCAGAGAGCTCTGATTCCATATCCCTAGTATGTAACACATATTTTATTCATCTTAGTCGTTCTACCGCCTCTGTTTTTTTAACGTCTGTTTGTACTGTAGTTCTGCCAGCCAGCAGGGCATCTTCAGGTCTAGGTTTAGGACTTAAAATAGACAGAACAGTATATTTTGTCGCCATAACTACTGAAATATTGAAACTAATGGAGATACAGACTTAAATCAAGAGCCTAAGGGGATAGTTGAGGAATGAATCAAAAATTAAGTGACAGGAGTAATGTTGAGTGTTGGCAGAGGTCGGTACTCTCCAAGTGCCTGCTAGTTTCTGCTGTTGAAATAACAAACTTCTTAGATATTGCCAATGTTTTAACTGTTATCGCTGTACATTTTAAAGGATTGTTTTATTTTTTAGAAATATTATATTTTTGTGCTTTTTCTTATTACTCTTTGCTCCTGCAGCAGCCTGGTTCCACCATAGAGAGCATTCATTTTGCATTTTTGTTTTTATTAAAAACCTTAAAAACTGTTTTTTTTGGCCATTTGAGGCAGCGAGAACAATCAGTTAACACAGCTTTGTAATATCATCACCTTTTAAGTTCATATGGCAAAACAGTCAATAAACAGTTACTGATTTAATTATCTAGCAAGAACAAGCATCCTTATCAATCATTTGGAGTCATGTGTGGGGCACATTGATGTCCAATATTTGATCCCTTTTAGCTCTTTTTTTTGGTCTCTATCAAATGCTGATCTTCAAAACATAACCTGCATCAATTTATTTTTTGCACATTTGGCCACATGAAAAGTTGTGCATAAACTCTAAAGCCACTTGCAAGCGTGAGCCTGAATGCAGCTTCTCAAACTGCAACTGGGCCCCTTCCTCCTGTTGCCTGGGTCAACGGCAAATCTCACATTCCAACAAAGACACGACCACAATACCAGACCAGTCTTCAGTTTTACATTTGAAAGCATATTTAACTTTTCACTAGTCCATTCACAGTCCGTGAGCGTTAAGACTCTGAGTCTGGCCAAGATTAGCTTTTGGCAGACAATGCAGTGAATTAAAGGCCACACATGGCCCCTCTCTTGTTCTCTGGGTGACCAAACACACTTCCAGGGCCAGGATCTCTTGACCAGTCTTTTTAACCCTCAAGAAGAAACTAGGAATTGGAGATAAGTATATGGCAAGGGATTTAGTATAGACTTGGCCAGACAAAAGTGTTGTCAGATGGAACAAGACAGATGGCTTTTTTCCTCGATAACCTAACAAACTCTAGTGTCAGATGTTACAACAGAGGTTACGGAAATGATTGTCAAATGCTAAGTTGCTAGTTTTCTTTTCAGACAACTAAAACAACAGAAAGTATATTCAATCTTAAGGCTAAAACCTATTCTTGTAGAATATTTGACAAAAAGAAAAAAAATGAATAGAAAATTGCTTAAACATCAAAGGTAATATCAGGCAGATGTAGCTGTGCCTACATGTTTTTTATATAATTAATAAACAAGTTGTACACTTGAAGCAAATTACAAATACGTCTCTTAAATTTAAATATGAATGCACTTTGAGATTCTAAAAAGATATTCTTATCACAATGTAAGTAATTGCTTTAGTTTGTTTTGAAAAATGTAGCTAATAGCCTATATAGTTGACACGGTTTCTTTCAATCATGAATTGAACAATTGAAATTCCTTTAAGATGATTTTGAAACCTATTTGTTTCAGATGATAAAAAAAGGAGAGGAAAAACCGAAACGGTCAGATATCTGAAGAGACTATGGCTCAGTACCGAAGGGGGCGACCACGCACAGTCGCACACTCATCCCTTCTCTGAACTCGTAATTGTAAATCGTGAGGGACCACGGCGCCTGTCATTCCCCAGCACAGCGGCTGGCGAGTCACTTTATCTCCCACTGTGTGTCCGGAGACTATTTCACATATTTCTCCCGAAGGATTTTCACGCCTTTCAATTAGGTGTGCGTGCTAATGGACATCTTGGACGGCTTCCTCCCTCACCCATGTGTGGTTCTCTGAGAGCGCTGTGAGCAGCAGCAGCAGCAGCAGCACCTTGGAACAAACGCAGAAGGAGGAGGAGGAGGAGGATTTTCCCTCAGCCATACCGTGTCGTGCACAGTGGAAATACACTCGCCTGCTCCGGGTACTATCAAAACGAAAGGGAGGAAAGAAGACCGAGAAAGAGACGAAGTAGAAGCATAAGGGCTTTTTGGGGGCATCTCAGAGTATATTTGTGAATTGTCAACGGGACCGGCCTGCTACATTGGATGCGTCTTCAGCATGGTAAGGCTCATTTTATTGTGATTTTTGTCAGTGTTGCAGAAAAAAACCAGCTGCACACAAACATCATGCAGTAGCGGAGCGCATACGGGGAACTAATGTAGGAAGCCGCGGTCAGTTTACTACGTTTGTTTTATTTTTATTTTGCACCGTTCTTTGAAGCTGTCTTTTATTTTACGAAACTACCCATTTACCCGCATGTTATAGCTCGGACAGTGAGATATTAACGGGGCTTCGTGAACGGCGCAGCACGGTAGGCTACCTGCTCGGCGGTTTTATAGCAGCCTAAAGGGTTTCGTAGACCGCCTTAACAGGGTCGAACTGTGTGATGTGATAGCTAGGTAAGTTGCCTTTCAAAGCAGGCTGAGGAATAGGCACGGCTGCAGCGCCTCCTAAATGATGTGAGAGGGGTACATAACGGATGAGGACGGGTAAGGACTTGCTTTCTGAATTTAGAGGTGGGTTAAAGTGCCCTGCTGTGTCCGAATAGACTGAGTTACATTACTGTAAACACGTTTGTTTGTATTCAAAGGCGTAGAAAGGAAATTTAGATCTGTTATGGTTGAAATTGGGATTGTAGCCCCCCTCCCTTTTTTTAAAACAGGTGAGACCATATTTAACTTCGAAGTGGCCTCGATGTAGTAGCCTAGTGTGTAGCAGAACTAGCCCAGTGGATTGTGTGTGTGTGTGTGTGTGTGTGTGCTGTTTTAAATGCAGAAATGCTTTGTAAGGCTTAGGAAAACTGCATAGCTGATAGTTTTGTTACACCATAATACAATTAACGAACATGTCCAAGAAGTACTGTGGTTTTAACAACATCCAAACAAATAATAAATCACAAACTAACTATAGTCTCATATTAAAGTCATAAAATAAACATGTAGATCAACCATAATTAGATTTTCCTATTTTTTATGATTTTGTCCTGTTAAATTAATGAGGCATAGCCTTAAAAACTGCATGATATCATGGGGTCACAATCAAACCGATTAGGTTAAGGGGAATAAATAATGAAACCTCCCTATTTGAATGTTTTGCAGTTCACAAACATTTCAGACTGAAGGAGTAAAAGCGTGAGGAGGACCCCTGGGAGTCATTGTTGGGGCCCTATACACAGCTTAGACCAGCTCCGCAATCTGATTGGGCGAGTTGTAGGACTGACACACACACCTCTGAGTGTATTGATGGGGAAAAACTCGTACTTATAGTATATTTTGTTCTTACGCTGCTTTACAATATTATTCATAGATAATTTCTCCTGTAATAAACCAAAGCATACTTAAGAGTTGTGTACAATTTTAAACTAAAGTGAACTCCTCATTTAATTAAAAATAATATTTGTATACCTTTGTGCCCAAACAATAATATCTATTATTTGGCAGCACTGAGATACAAAGGAATACTTTTGTGATTTGATTTAAATTGAACAAGTTATTTTTTGTCTGTATTCCAAATGTTCCCAAGGCATACTGCAGACTTCAGAACCATTAGAAAAAAATCTCTCTGTGTGGGAGCTTATTGCAAATAACAAAGCTTACAAGTGCCGTCATTGGGCATAGCAGGTTGCGTGACCTCATATATTAGAGGTTAAATCCAAGGGAATCCTGAGGCCCTCCATCCTGCATGGCAAGTGTTTGGGAGAGTCATCAAATGAAAAGTCTGAAGTTGTAAGGTCCCGCCGAGGTTAACCTTTGTAGAACAAGGCTGCATTCTCCCTGTTGTCTTTGTCGTGCTGATGAGCTCTGAGAAGCAGCCTCAGCACTAGTTCTCTGCATGAGAAGGGGGGGAAATAACCCTGCCTTTGTGATCACAAATGAAAAATCTGTTGCTTATCTTTTTGCCTTTGTGTTGTTTCATTGTGAACTCAATGCACAGCTATTCTCTAAAGGACAGATTGCTGTAAGAAGGAAGATGACATATAAGTTGCAGTTGGACCTTGTTATATTCCATAAACGATTGTTGTGTTTGAACTAACGTTGGCAGCATACGGGGCAGAACAACGACTGACAGGCTACAATGAAGTGTCCCTCTGGAGTTTTCTAGGGGGATATTGTGTGTTTCAAGTAATAATTGTTGAGAGAACTGTACCGTCATCTAGGGAGGGAATGGCTGCTTTTGAGTGAAATGGGTACTTTAAATGCTTTAGTTTCAATGATATTGTTTGGTTCAGCATGACTAAATCGTGGCAATATAAATAAGATCATGTTAATGGTAAATAAAATATAATAAGCAAAGCAGCATTGGCTTGCTTTAAAGCATTTGGCTTGCATTAAAGCTTACCATTAATTGAATCTCTTTGCCTTTAAAGTTAACCTACCATATCTAATTTTCACATGGAAATTGTACATCTTTTCTCCTGTTCCTCTGTCAATGTAGCAGCATCGAGTGCAACACAAGGAGTGGTGCCTTTTTAGCCCGGAGCATTATGTTTAGTTAAAGCCGCAGTCTGTCATCTTGTGATTTATCACATATAGAACTAATGGGTAACTGTCACAATTACACCACTTTACTGGACATGAAAGCTGGGCACTGCCCCCCCCCCCAGACACACTACCACACACAACCCCCTTATCCAAATGTTGCCAGCACAGCTCCAGAATTTGTTCGATACGTTGAGGAAACCGCAGAAATCAAAAGCATGCAGTGTTTCCAAGTGAACAACTGATTGTTGTGGGCAATTTATTTTGTGGATAGCCTCTAGATGCATCTTTATAAAGAAACCTCTGATTGTAAAACTGAAATCTTTTTATGCTGCATCGTTATGAAGATAAATCTAGTTTCACTCATTGTGGAATTGACCTTGGTATTAAAATATAATTTAATTGTTGTGTTTAGTGTGCTGGAACTCTTCTCAGGAATAGTAGTTCCTTGTGAGATGTTGAATCAAATGTTTTAAAGTGACAGACAAAAGCTGAGTAGTTTTTAATTAACTTAAGAGCTACACAATTGTTTTGCATATCAGCCCTATATTACATTTTACCTTGGTGTTGTTAGCCAAACAAAATAATAAACCTATACAATAGGTTAATATATACCTAAACAAACCCATTACATTTTTTACGATTTTGATGAGAGTTAAGCCCTCTTTATAACTGCTCGATTAAATGTTGTAAAGATTTTTCTTCCCAGTGTCTGTAATCCTGGAGAATTGCAGTGTTCGCTTTTTCCCCCTCTAAAACGATCAGATCCATTTTTCAAAGAACTGCAATCTTACACCTGTTTGGTGCTCTGAAAGTCAGAATCACTCAAACAAAGTACTTGAGCAGTGAGGTTGGGGTTGAAATTATGCACTTGAGCCCCCAGACACAGTGTAGTATTTCTCCTCCCTGGCACACACTAACAGACTTCCCTTTGTGTCCAACAGTTCGTAGTATGCCTGTAGCAATTTTTAAGATGACTCTTGTTGGTGTAGGCGCTAATGACAATCTGCAGGTGTGGTATTTGTTATCCATACATGTGCTTCTTTGTTTATTCTCGTCTGCGCAATGCTGCCAGAGTAGAGCATTATCCTGTTCATGTTTTTTTAATTAAAATCTGCCATATAACTTCAGATTATTTTTAGAATATTTCTTAGAGCAGATACATCTTCCTCCGTAGACTGGGGGATAGTGAAGTGAGAGTACATACAACTTTTGACTTTTTTTCATCAGTTGCTAGATCTGTTTTTTATTTTGTCTGAGGTACAAAAAGGTATTTTCTTCTCCAAAACCTTGATTTAGTTTGTGAAGGACAGAAGAAAAAAAGAACATAAAACAGAGGTTGTTAAAGAAATACAGCTTCTATATTGGTAGCAGCTGTCGATCTCTTGCCACTGGCTACTTGTAGCCTGTTTTTGTAGCTAACGCATAAAGATCACCAAGTCATGATACAATACTTACTCTGGGAATGCTCTGAATTATGCGAATGTAATAATAATAATAATGTCTGAAGTGCATTTCCCTCAGATATTTGAAATCTTAGACAAACAAGACCATAAAATATTTGTTTTATTCAAAGGGTAATCACCAGATAATAAACAGGAAGCGGGGAAATACAGAGACAGTTGTGAAACTGAAAATGTAACTTTGTTTACAGAAGCTGTACACACTTAAGGTTAGCTTACCCCAGAATTAAATGACAGGGCCTTCTCCAGTCTTTAAAACATTTAAATTTTTTTAAAGCAAGTACAACAGGGCTGTACAAACAAAGTACATTGCTTCATGTGCAGCATGCATTACCCCAGGTCTTATATTCCTATGAGTTGTTTTTGAATCTTTTTCATACATCACAGGATGTTTGGAGGTAAAAAACTTAATGATGCCTTCACACTGACAGTATCTTGTAACCACTTTTAAATATGGTTTTGGACCAGTAATGGGATGGGCAGCCTCTTCGGAGGGTCGTTATTCCTGATGGTTGCTTTGCACGTTTCCTAACTGCCAAATATCATGAGGCTATTTTACGAGACCAGGTGCACTAAGTGCCGACACTCTCCTTTCAGAATATCCCCATATTTTCAGAAGTTCAAATGCACTACAGAGACATAAATCAAACTTTGATGAGGCTAGCTCAAACATAAAAGTAGTAGTACGACTGATGAAACATTTTTGGTATTTGTCAGATTATTGATCAAATATACAAGTAAAATGGTTGACAAATGTGAAACTAACATGGATACCTGTGGGGGCCAGTTAACAGAGCACTTCCACAAAAATAAATGTCACAGTAAGCATTATCACATAATTTGCTCTAATAGTCCCTATTTGGGATTGCTGGCCTTGTAAACTTTTATGTTTGATTGCCCATCATGCACTAAAAGGCACTCCACTGATGGAGAGAAATGGAGGCTGACCATTTCAAACTGCAACCAACTCCTGCTCACAGACTGACTCTGGCTAACTGTCGGGTCAATGTGCTTTACACCACTAGAGTTAAATGCACTGCAGCAAATTGCCCCACTCGGCTTGGTGTGTACATGCTGTGGCCTGACACAGCTATGGACATCAGATAAAGAAGCTAGTAATTTGATGACTGAACTTAAACCCATGTTCAACTTGAAAAAAGTGACAGGAATAATAAGATGTCTTAACACTTCTTGAATGTCACATTAAGAGGGCGATTTAGCTGGCAGTCATCATGTTCCTTGCAGCTATCAGACTAACAAAGTGGCATCTTATATTTTCTGCATCTTCAAATTCTCCCATCAGAACAGCCTCCCTTGTGGCATTTCATCATGACCTGGATAATCTTATGCAAGATAGTGAAACGGCAGTTAATTTGCAGGTAATTGAACCCTAGTGATTTACAGTGGGAAAGCAGCATATACAGTAAGGTTGCAGTACGCATGGCTGTGTAATGTTTTGAATAATAATATTGTATGGCACTAGCAAGCTTTCCTTTTTCTTTTTACAAATGAATGTACCACAATGCCAGCTTACCTGTTTTCAAAACAATAAATGTGATTTTAGGGGAGTGGTGGCAGCTCATAAAAATGTATATCTACTGATCTTCTACTCATACTTACCGGTAGTTGTGAATGCAGCATTTCTCCCTATCACAGCAGTGATTGGTGCAGGGTTTAATAAACAGCCATGGTGTCACTGTTTTCCGCAGTATCGTGCAGCCTGGCAGCTCATCACTTAAAAAGGGGTTTGATCTGTTGCTTTTCTAAATAAAAGAGTAAACACAAAAACAATGTAGTTGTTGCAATACTTACTTGAACTGTAGCTTTTTGCCCTAGTATAGGGCTGTCTTTAATTAACACAATAAACTCATGATCGTTTGATAACCATCACATTACGCATCTTGGTTTATTTTAATGTTTTTTGATATGCTGTGAATTGACTGCCCTTATTTCATCTGGAGGTAATTGAATGGGACTGTGACAGTGGTCACAATAGGCGGACAAACAACATGCCGTTTTCATACTCTAAATACACATGACATGACACCATAGTTTTGTATATGATATGACAATAAACATAAACCTTTGAATGGTGAATCTTGAATTACAGAACATGGATGTTTTTGGTTCAAGCGTTTTAAGGTAGGCATGATTAAATGTTACTCTTCTGTATTACAGACCATTTGTAAGGTTTAACTTCACAGTGCTGGATTTCTTGTAAGATCTCAGGCTAATTTGTTTCTGTGAGTGTAAGCTGTAATTGCTATGACAGAGACTCTTTAGAGGATAAATGATAAGGCTACATTAAAGAGAAGGTGCAGTATATTTAGAGGCTTATCCTACTCCTCTCTGATTAAGCCTCCTCTTAAAACATTAAAATGTTCAGATCATAGTGAGATTTTTGATAAGGTTGGCATCTTTCTGCATCTGCCTTGTTTTGGTACTTGGATTTATACACTTCTTAAACTGTATTGCCAGGCAGTAACACTATTTAACCGTATATCCTATATGCTGTTGTTAGCTATAATTAAAGAGATCATTTTTTGGGAGGTTAATTTATATTTTTTCCATTTTTATCCAGATGGACGATTACAGAACTATATTTGTTCACGTGTTAAATGGATATGCAGCTTGGAGTTATATTTATTGTTATAGTGGATCTCTAAAAAATAAATAAATCAGCTACTCTTAAAAGCAAGGAAATACACTGCCTGCTGCTACCAGGGCCTTTAGACAATTAAGGAATTGAAGTAAGAATGGCGTCTACACGTTTACAAATTCAGTTAGAGATTAAAATAGTACAAATCTCATCAAATGTTCTTTTAAAGCCTGAACGGATAATAGGTACAATTCTTATGCTGCAGTTAGCATGACACCTTACGATGATATAGTCTGCCTTTAGCCATAAGGATGGCTGGGTTCACAGCAATACGGATGGCTGGTAACGTTTATTGGGCAAAAAATAAATGAAATAACTTTGCCGTCTCTATTATCTTTTTCCTAATCCTAGCAATCAGATAACGTCTGAGGAAGGAAACCATCTCCCTTTGATTATGTCCATGTGCATGTCACTTTACGTCAAGGGTCAGCTGTACACATGTTTATGTTTGACAAGAGACAAGTGACATGAGAGGATTCTTCTGTACTCTCAAGGTCCTAGGCAAAACTTTAGACTGAAAACTGGCTCAAACTGGCTGGCTGTGTCTGAGACATGAGAGTGCTGCCAACACGGCCTCTTTTTTCATCGGTCCGTACACCATGTTGACATCCATGACATGCTGTCATGATTGGCCTCATTTTTATATTCCGTAACAAGAATTTGTTAACCCCAGCTCTTTAAAAATTGACTTCAGCCTCACCAATTGAGCAGGTTATTAAATCAAAAGAGAATAAAAGCCTTTTCTTTGTCTTTGTGTAAAACTGTCACATTTATTTAGACCTGCTGCGCACCTGCAAAGTGAGGATTTCAGGGGCAGGGGAGTGCTGAAAAGGAGTTGTCAATATATTTTGCAAGTGTAAGGCAGCAAAATGGATTGATAGCTCTCAAGGGGCCTGGCCTTAAGCTGTTATTCTATAAATATTAATAAAGCCCACTAGCCTGCCTGGAAGGAAGCTATCAGTTTGCTCATGTCACAGACTGGGTTTCAATGTGACAAGTTGTGAAAAGAGTGATGGGATGACAAAGGGGCGAGAAGATGACATTTAGTGACAGGCCTCATTTTTCAAATATGAAATGGCATCACTAAAAACGGAAGCTGAGTCTCCTGACCTGTTGCTTACAAAATGTTGACCCAGCAAACAATACCTCTGTCGGGTTTTACACTCTCTTTATGTCGTTTATATTTTTTGGTCTACACACATTACTTCCATAAAAAGTATTGGAAGAAGTTGCCAAAACATTGATTGATGCATTAGTAGACAGCTGTAAAGACATGTCAGAGCTGGTTATTTTTGAGTGAATGTTTTGAGCAACCAGGCACTTTCCTGTAGTCCTCGCAGCAGGATCGGCAATATTTAGATTTCATTTTCAAAAGTACAGTATTAACCAAATGTTCTTAGTTTATGCTTTTATTTCAGTCATGTTTTAGTAACCTTGTGTCTGACCTATTTAGAAGAAAAAAACCATCTGCAATCTGGGCATTGTTGCTTTTACTCTGCTTGCAATCAGAGTACTTGAATCTCTCACTGGCCTGTTTATTCAGGATGCAGTAGCTGGAAGACTATTGAAAGAAACAATGTAGACCGACATAGAAAGTTTTTGCTGCTGCTGTTGACAGTGCTCTGCCAAGATGCACTGTGTTGCATTCAGAGACTGAGCAGCAACGCAGTGTTTCTGCAGGTGTTGAGCATTTTCTTTGTTTGTATTTCTTCCATAATCTACAGTACATGCAGGTATTGTTTCTGTGTGACAGTTGAGAGCAACCCATTTAAAACAATCAATGAAAGCTACTGTATATTGATAATAATTGTAATGAAATTCGTTTATATTTATACAAATGTCATAATGTGTTTTGTAAGTCTGCTTAGGCTCCAAACCCTCATGCTGGCATTACATCCAGCCTGTTATTGGGCTTAACACATTGGAGCCAGATTCAGAGACATAGTTCTCTAGCCAAGAATAGAAAAAAGGTCAGAAACTAGGAAACCATTGCACAGTGTCTTATAGGTAGGAAATACAACTTTTGGGACCTGAAGTATATGTGTTGTTCCACATTACTCTCCTTGACTTTGTCAAGCTTCTACTGCAGGTCATCTCTGTTTGCTGTCCATTTGGATTGTTTTAAATGCTTTTTTTACATACCTTGACCAAATCAGGAAGCCCTTTTAGTTATAGTAATTAGAAGAAGTAGTCTGCCAGAAAGATTCTGGTTTGGTATAGCAATGTCCCTAAATTGTTTGGCAAGATACTTTAAGTGTCATATAATACATTATTAAATTAATTAATTGAATAAGTATTCAAATCGTTGTTTTATCAACAAAACAAAGTCAACATAAATGATGTTCTAAAGTGTAGGTACAATTATGTAAACAAGCTGTGGGATTAAGCTTTACAGAAATATTAAGTTTGCTTTGTTTATTGCTTCTGTGTACAGTATGTCAACAGTAACACTGACATTGGCTTTGTTTCTAGGATTTACATCATATGATCACCTAAATGCAATATAATTCTTCCTAAAACAAACTTCTCAAATAGTAACATGCTACATCTACAATGATATTTTTTTAGTTTGACTCTTTACTGTTTTTCTGTTCTAGTCCACGCTTAATTCATGTCATACAAAATACCAGTAGTGCAGCTTTGCAGTATATCTTTTTGTCCTGCTCAAAGATGCCAGGTTTCTTCCCCTCCCAATCTTTGACAAATCCAAATGCACAACTTTACTGGTGTGTAGTCAAAATCAAGACTGAGTGTAAATATGTGTGTGGCCTGCGCAAGTGTAGTAGGAAGTAAGGAAATGGGCACAGACACCCCACTTTACATCCATGGCCCGATTTGATGATGCGTCTGGGGGGTCCCATCACAATATTTTCTCTAGTCTATACCTCTGAAATATATTTCACATTCTCATCACATATTCATAGTACAGGACCAAATGAAAGTCGTTAAGGGCCTCTAACAGCCTGGTAAATTATTCCCCCAGTGTTACCACTATAAATTCACATGCGTACATTATTTAGTCTCTTATCTAAAGATTAAACAGTTGTATTCACATACATGAATACTACTGTATGAATACATACTTCGGTATGGCAACCATTATGCTAAAGTCTTGCTCTCCCTGCTTATGGGATCTGAAGCATTTGTATTTAATGGCATTTCACACCAGTGAGGAGATAATTCCTGTGTGGTAAGGTGTAAAATTGAGCAGCTTTGATGTTAAGCAGTGTACTTGAGATTCAAGATGAGTGTTAATTAGTTGACACAAATCTTTTTGGTGCTTTTTTAAATTATACCTCAGGTCTGTTATCAGATTTCTTCAGTTTAAAGAGAACAGATAGGAACACAAGAAAAAGTTAACACATGTATGGCCATGCCATTAATATAAAAATGTAGTTAATCATGACAGCTCAATACACAGCAGTTCCTGAGCTATAGATATATATGAATTGACAAGTTGTCTAGGCAACCAATCCCAAATGTGCTTCACCATAGAACAGTACGTACAGTATCTATCAAACATAAATAGAAGGTGGAAAAAAAGGAACTAACCTTTCTAACGGTTAACTAAGCCTGCCCTGGATTTTATATTGAAAAGAAAATATTGCGTGTACATTATAGCAAGATCATTTGTTCCATGCTAAGATATATTCTATGTTCTGAATGAGTCAAGAAGGAGATATGTGTCACTGTAATATAAGAGGTTGTGCCTTGCAAAATACCAAAATAATGATTGGGTTGGACAAACTGTAGCAAAGCACCCAATAAAGGAATATGCTCACATTAAGTCCATTTTCTAGTGAACACTCTCTCTGTTCTAAACATTGTTGTGGATCCTCTAATGGCAGATATTTATCAGGCTGTGCTCTTCTACTGTGTCAGGTAATGAGCAACTGTGATCACGATGCATACACAGCACCCCAATTGTTTCCCCAATAAAGGCAGCAGACTGCTTACTTTAGCAATATGATGAAGATTAGGTTTGTCCAAACTACCATAAGCATTTTATTTCTTCCTCTAATCGCGGCAGTTGTAGCTGTATTGTTTCTTTCACTCCTCCCCACAGTTTATATATTTATCCGCCAACAAAAAAAGATCCCTAGGGCAGATTTTGTGAGAAAGCCAATCAACTATTGTTTTTAATCAGGAAGCTGGGGTGCTTTGGTGTTAGCCAACGCATACTTGAAAATGGCATGCAGAAGCCTGGTTGAAAGCATTTTATCATTTAAGATAACGGCATAGTAAAGCAACTGGAGTGCAAAAAGCACTTTCTCAGATTGTAAGTATTGCAGGGAAGGTGATTGGCAGGTCACAGAAAAAATTAAGCTTTAAAAAGTGCTCTACACAGAAGGGCTAAATATATAACTGCAAATCCAGCTACCCAACATTTATCCAGTAGTAGGATTATTTTTGAAGCAAACTTGCATTTTATATGTTTTTGAAACCATATTTAACAAAAGCAGTGTGCACTCCAGAAGATTGAATACGTAGAGTATACCTGACAGATCCAAATACCATCAGTATGTGGTCCCAACAAAGAAGCAGCAGCACTTCTTCACCATTGTGTGCATATATAATAAGTATTTTAGTCCCCATGCTATGCAGGCCTTGAACACAGAATGACTGCAGCAAGGAAACTAGGGCTGCTCCAAATTAATCAACTTAACGTTAGACGGCGAAAAATCTTTGTCGACTAATCTTTCCATAGTCTGGTAGTTGAAGAAAACAAAACTGTGCGCTGCATGTGCTATGACACAGCAGCTGAAAAACCCCTCACACTCATTCAGAGCTGTGCCTGCTCATTAAATTCTATCGGGCAGCGAATCAAAAGTGTGGGACCTTTCTGAGCGTGTAAAGGACGAGCCCTACAAGGTGACATGCAAACTTCGCAGGCAAAAAGTAACCTCCATATCCACACCATCAAAGTGCAGCTTTCCGAATGCCGACATTATCCGGCAGCAGCCTAGTCTTGTATCAACATATATAAACCTACAATATATAATAATATAATACATTCAAGCTTGGCGTAATGTGCTGAGGTACTTTTGCAGACGCTAGGGGTGTAACGGTTCAACATTTCGGTTCGGTACGTACCTCGGTTTTTAGGTCACGGTTCGGTTCGGTACGTTTTCGGTACAGCAGAAAAAATTATCACAAACATAAAACATTTTTTATTTATTTTTTTATTATTATTGAACTGTGAATAATGTATTCACTCAAATAAATACAAAATATAGTAAAATAAACATTAAGGTGACAGCATTTCGATGAACTGAAATAATCTGTATTTTAACTTTACTGTACTAGTACTCACAAAACATAAACTATTAGTTTTGGGTTTTTAATTATTATTAAACTGTGAATATTCACTCAAATAAATACAAAATATAATAAAATAAACATTAAGGTGCAGCATTTCGATGAACTGAAATAATCTGTATTTTAACTGTACTGTACTAGTACCTAAGCAGCCAGTTTGACATTATGACTTGCTTGTCATTGTATTTTCATGTTTTTTTAAAGAAAAATGAACTTGTCCACATTGCTTGCCGAAAGGGCAGATCTGCCGGTACTAACAATGTCTCCTGCTGCGGAGAACACAGGTACAGAGGTAGCAGATACAGCCAGGTAGCGCTTTGCTAACATGGCAACATAAGAATATTTGGCGTTTGTAATAGCTTTGGCTCGTTCTGAACCTTTTGCGAGTGGTGGAGGCTTAAATGCTAGTGGGAGTTGAGTTTGCATTTCAGTCTTTTTTCTTTTGGTACCGCCGGTGATATTCACGTTCGGGTGATGCCTTTTCAAATGAGTGTGCAAGTTTGATGTATTGCCAGCCGCGTAACCAATTTT
>NW_011356106.1:0-1824 GCF_000735185.1 Notothenia coriiceps
CTCATGATGCTAGCTATTGATAGTCTACTACTGTTAGTGTGGCTATCATCCATGTAAATCAGTCAAGAATAACACTGGAAATGGGTAGCTATTAGAATAAAGTATTAGCATAGATGGACATGTGAGTGCACTACCTTTTTTATTATATATTTCTTTACAGGGTTTACATTGGTTATGGATCCAGTGCCTGATGAGTGCTACTTCAGTTGGAGGTTTAACTGCAAAGCGAAGAAGGAACCGTTGATCTCTGCAGGAGCAGTCAGATTAGCAAACATTATCCAGTGTAGCAAGATACGACTACAGATGTAGCACTGAATTTCAGACTCCAGCTTACAGCTTCCTGCCTACGACCTGCCTAAGACCAGTATAGAGGAATGTTAAGCCCTCCCACTATTTTCCAAGAGGGCGTTGCCAGATTTTCAATTTCAGGTTTTAACCAGGAGATGGCGCTTCATTCACAAATACAGAAAGACAAGTTTCATGGACTTTCAGTTGTGTTTTGAAGAGCATTTGAACACATCAATATTTTAGATCAACTAAAGTATATCTAATCTTGTAATTCAATAATATATAGTCTTTATATATTAAATAATCATAATTATATAATGTAAATGTTTACATTACACTTCTTTATTTGTTATGCTCATACTTTTACCTTAACAATCGTTTGCTTTAATATGCAGTATATTTTTTGTATATTTTTGTGTTTGCTTCCTCCTGCTCCCTTTCGGACACATACTGTATGATTTATTATTATTATCAATATGAAGATATTATTAAGATAAGATAAGATAAGATGTTACTTTATTGATTGAACATTTTAGTTTAGAATGTGCTGTCCCACGGTAATTCAGAAGGCTCACAGGTCACATTCCGACCATTATTTAAAACAATAGGTGCTTTCACACCGTCTACAGTTTGATTTGTATAGAGGGACCTCTGTGGCTGAATGGCCAGATTAGGTGTGACGCATTTATCATAGGTGATCAGAGCTAACTGCCTGCCGTCAGATTTCATTTAAAAAACAGATCTGATTTTAAGACTACTTCAGCGCTCATAAAGAATGATAAGAATAAGAATAATGCATATTGAACTGATTTCATTAATTAGTGAGTTTATTTAACACTAGAACCGCCAATCGGGTCAATTTGTGTGATGTGTGTTGTGTGTGTGCAATGTAACTTTTTTTCAATAAAATATTAAAGTCTCCCAGTCCGTGACTTTTCCTGAAAGTGTGTTATGTAGCACCCTATGTTGTTAAAAATTGCATTCTAATAGCGGGATTTGACAGGTTTAGGTAGGCCTATACAAAAACCTCTGGCGGTTCTAGTGTTAAGGTAATTAGGTACAGTAGAAGCCCTTTTTTATCAGTAACGAATTTAGCAGTTGAACATAAAAGTCAACTAACTGAGGGTCACTTGCAATGACAGTGTTGTGTCTAACTGTAAGCTTGTCACTCAGAGTAACCTACAGTTAATTTAGCTGCTGGAGAAGAAAGATCAGGGGGGGAGGGGGGGGGAGAGCTGTGGTTGATGGGCCATTAGTTGTGTAAATACACAGCTGAGAGCTGCCGTTTCATTCAGACGGTTTAAAAAACATTAACTACGGACTATTTTTCTTAGATCAAGATCAATCCGCGACAATTTGGGATCCTGATCTGCCGACGAGGCTCCATTAAAATTTAAATATTTTTAGGTGAATTACTGAGTTTAGGCACGTTAATAACGTTTTAATGAAGTTGAATACAGTATATTCATATTTGTCAGTGATTTCATGTCAATTGTGTGTGTGTGTGTGTGTGTGTGTGTGTGTGTGTGTGTGTGT
>NW_011356107.1:0-3287 GCF_000735185.1 Notothenia coriiceps
GAGATCTATGGATACATCTCTCAACACCCATATGAAACAGAACTGTAAGCAGATTTATTTTTTCTTTATGGATATTTTACAAATCACTGTATTCGTGTTGATTAATAACAACTTTATTTTACTGTCATATAGTATTTCATACCTGTTTACTGTCAAAAAGCCGGCGTTTTATCCAGTTTGTACACAACGATGGAGAAACTTAACAAGCAGCAGTGGTCCACTGAAAAGACCAGCTACCTACTGGCAATCTGGTTTTCCGAAGAGGTACAGAGGAAGCTGGAGCACAATCGGCCATTGTTGTTGTTGTCGGTGTCAGCTGTGAGGGGTTTCCCCGCGGTTTGGCTTTATGAAGCAGGCACGCAAACGGTTACGTCATTACGCAAACGATGACGCAATGACGCAGCACCAATCAGACTTGGGCTGTGTGAAAAGAGCCGGAGCTAAACCGAAGAACCGGTTCTGAACCTGAAAAGCTCTAGCACAGAGCTTGAACCGGAGTTGCGTTGGTGTGAATGAGGTAAGAGACTGCACCGACCCACCCACTTTCAAAACACTGACCAAAACACAGCTCTTCAGACTGGCTTTTAAATTTGAGAATGATGTTGTGTTGCTGTTTTAATATTTTTGTATTCTATTATAGTATGTGTTGCTGTTTTAATAATTTGTTATTCTATTTGATCTCATTTTATCACCACTGTAAAGTGTCTTTGAGCACCTGAAAAAGCACTTTGAAATTAAATGTATTATTATTAAAATACATTTCATAATAATTTTTTCACGATTTAATTGTATTGCATCTAAAGATTTTTTATATATTTTGGATTATTTCATTAATATAATACCTTTTATACATTCCTGCAACTGTCAAAATAAGGGCCTCAGATTATTTTTTAAATAATATGCATTATACTTTAAGAATGTAAAACGAGTGAAAACACTGGCGAGTAAATCAAAGTTGTCAGTAAAGAAGATTTAGGAGGTAGTAACAGCTAAGAGTCCTACCCCTATCTGTGTGAACAAATGTAATGACAGGAAGCATGAGGTCAAAGACTGACTACAGCTCACTGACAGATAGTAAACTGTGACCTTGGTGTGACATAATAGAAGTTTGAGCCCAGAAGACAATATAAGTTTATCTTTTATATTATTACACTAAATCATTCAAAGACATCATATGGCAGGCTGCCGAAGTGTGCATCGATAACCTTTCTCTACCCGATATATGGGTCACTGGTCTCCTGCTCACCGTGCTCCAGCGGGTCAAACAGTGGCTGAAGGCATGACATTTGGCCAGGCTATTACCGGTAAGTAAAGTGAGCCTCAGTGAAAGCCGCCTGCTGTTCGCTTACCACCAGGCCTATCGAAACCTGCTTGCATCTCTTTCTCTTTCTCTCTCCACTCATTAGCTACCGTCAGTCCAGCTCAGCTTCCGCTAGCTGCTGTGTCAGAGCATATGTACTGGATGTCTGCCCTTCCTGCCGGTGTCCTTGACTTCAGCTTTAAAGCAGGAGACGCTCAGGAACGCCTGTCAGAATAATTCTCAGTGTATCCCGCTGAATCTCACCTGGAAACCGAGTGTCTTTCGGCGACTTTCTCAGATGTTGCTGCTCGGTAGCTCCCCTACATGCACTGCCCCCGCCTCTCCACCAACAACAAGACGTCATGACGTAAGGTAGGTGAGCCAATGGAATCATCAGAAATTATTCAAGCCTATCCGCGTCAGAGGACACGTCCGGAGTCCGGAGACTCCGGACCATTATAAAGTTGTCTTCCACACTATGGATGTATTTTTAAAAAATCTGTTGCTAACCCCTTAAAATCTCGCATAAAGCACTATCATTTAAACTGACACTCAAAGAGCAAATCCTCAGCTCAAATCTCCAAAACTGTAAACACATTTTCAGCTCTGAATCAAGTTTGCAATTCAACTTGGCACTTTTTGCAAAACACTGCACACAGTTCTCTAACAGAAATCTGACATATTCACTTGTTTGCTATTTTCAAAACACTAACGTTAAAAATGCTACACACACAAACCAATAAACAAATACACCAAACTGCTTTTTTGTTGACTAAGCAATCAGGATGTAAACACCAGAAAAAGGCTTCATGTGAGAACTTTTACTTTTTTTTCAGTTGCTAACACGCTAAAATCTCACATAAAGCACAATTATTTAAACTCACACTCAAAGAGCAAAACCTCTGCTCAAATCTCCAAAACTCTAAACACATTTTCAGCTCTGCACCAGATTTCCAATTGAGCTTGGCATGTTTTGCAAAACACTGCACACGGTTCTCTAAGTAATCTGACATATTCACTTGTTCGCCATTTTCAAAACACTGCCATTAAAAATGCTACACACATGAACCAATCAACAAATACACATGCCAAATGACCATAAACAACAATGAATGTATGGACATAGCGGCGGGAGGATGAGGAAAAGGGAGGATGAGAATGAGAGGGAGGATGAACTGAAGTCAGATGAAGAGTTATTTGCATCATAACGGTTGGAGCTATGACCGTCAGGCTACAGGCGATGCTTCTTCTGCAGGTGGATGAGGGGTTGTGGTCAGACCCAGTGAGTTGGTAAATTGCAGTCTCAGCATTCTTTCCTCTGTTTTAAAAAAATATTTTTTGTATTTATTTTTCCTCAAAGTGTTCCTTTCCATTTACTGTTTTTTACAGAGGCATCATTGTTGTTTTCACAACTGTAACTATTTGTTGTGCATGAATGTTGCACTGACAGTATATTTGTGTTTCTGCACATGTTTTAGTAGACTTGAGCAATCTTTATATGCAGAATTCTCTACAGACAGAATGCCATAAAAGACGAGTGTGCTTTAGATTGAGCACGATGGTGTGTAGTTGGTTGGGCAAAGAGTCTTGTACTGCAAAAGTGTTTATATAGTTGTGGGTGCAGTGCTTCATTTTACAAGAAAAATTAGCTCTTTTGCACTTTGGGTGTGTGGTTTTGAGAATTGTGTTAAGTGTTTTGAGAAAATTAGCCCTGTTGTCAAAAAATATGTTTTAGCAATTAGAAAAAACAGTAAATAATTATGCTTTATGTGAGATTGTAGTTTGTTAGCAACTGAAAAATACTGTAAACATCAACCACAATATAAAAATACAAAGCGTACTCTTAAAATATTCTTAGCTCTTTTCTCTAGTGGCATCCCAAGCTTTGGCTTCCCCAATCATCCACCTCGTATAGAGCAGAGGTTGATCTCACTCCCTTCCAGGGGTGCCGCCAGGGATTTTGGGCCCCATGAAAAGATATCACAAT
>NW_011356108.1:0-5481 GCF_000735185.1 Notothenia coriiceps
CAACTTAATGGGAGACGCAAGCTGCCCGTGTCGAGCCAGCTCTCTCTCCAACAACTCGTTTTTCAGAAACGGGGGTACATTAGAGATGATTACTTTTTTAGCTGGAGTGACAAGGGGTAGCACGGGTAACAGCGTACCTTTTAATCACTAGCCCGCTCTCCACCAGCTGGTTAGCTTTCTCCGTGCAGTCTAAAAAAAATAACCACTGCACTGTTCATGCGGGAGGCAGATTTAACTCCGCCATATCCCACCACAGCCCCCACAGCCAGACCACACTCCTCCACCGACACACCGACAGGTGGAGAGAGCTTGATGGCGTGTTGGCGAGTCAGCTTCTCTAAACCAGCGCAGCTGCCACGGAACGCCATGCCGGGCGGCGTGACTGCAGCTGCAGCCGCTAGACAAACAATTAGACAAACAATTCACCAGTGCAACCAAACAACACCACCAACAAAACCCAAAGTCGGTGAAATGATGCACAAAGACATCAACTATCACCCAGAGAAAAGTGAATTGAGAGAGAGAGAGACTTTCCTGTCGAACATCTACGCTAGTGATGCGGCTGTGTTACTGATATCCCTCCGCCGGGGGACTATGTGTCCGAGAGGAGAAAGAGATTCGACCAGAGTTGGAGGAAGAAGTAGCAACTTTATCATTCCTTTCGGTATATATAAATGCTAACTCCTATACACAGTAGGTCTGAATACATACATGCAAACACACAGAAGAGGATGTGATGTTTTACAGCAACAGAGAGCATTGTGGGGGTTTGTCACCTCTCCAGTACACACTGCTTACTCTTTGTCTAATCGGGACTTGAACCAGCGACCCTTCGGTTCCCATGCCAAGATCTTATACTTTAATAAGTAGAAATACCACAGTGTAGATATCCTGCATTCAAAATCTTACTAAATAATAAGTATAAAGCTTAAAAATATACATTTACAACTCAATATGACTCATTTCAAAATGATATGTAAAGGTGGAGTTGATTGGATGTCTTCATGTAGTGCTGTGTAGCTTGTGAAAGTACTCCAGGTGTAATGGTTGTGTTGATCCTAAATCATATCAGTAATCTGAATCTGCATAGTAACTAAATGTTTAAGTTAATGTTTTGAAGTAAAAGAACATTATTTCCTTAGTGTCTGTGAACATGGACTTAAGAAGGAAAATATCTGGAAATCTATTGCACTTTCTTTAAAGCGGCTGAATTTCCCTTTTTTTTTCTTTTTTTATCTAATTCGAGTAGCTCATTAAGTGGACGGGCAGATGCCAGGCACTGATCCGAGGAACTATTCAATTAGTAATTAATACCTTGGCTGCAGTATGGCATGAAATGAAACGCTTGTGTTTACTCGTGCATTAATGCTTCCTGAACACACTCAGCCTTCGTGCACATGTCAACACACTAAATTAAGATTAGAAATTAGATCTGAAATTAGATTGCTGTGTGGTTGGGGTAAAAGGGTAAAGTAAATCAAGCTCATTTATAGAATAATAACATCACTGCAAATGTCTGAACACATTATCGGCGTTATTAGGATTTACAAAATAATTGTTTACAAGGAAGAAATCAACATGAGGTCATTAACTCAATGTGTTCACTGAGTTAGATTAGGAGATTGATACGACTGTAAAGGCTTTCCTACATTTCTGAAGCTGCCACCAGCTGCTACTTTTCTTTCTTAGCACAAAGACTGTCTCCTTTGTTGAATCTTTACAAAATCAAGGTAGAAGAACAACACATGGTAGTTTTCTGGGTGACAGCACTTCAGGTTTTTACACTTTGGGATTCGTACTGATCAACAAACCAGGGATTTCCTCCGACCCATTCAAGCTCACAGATTTCCCCTGGTTACTGTTTTCGTGCTTAACTAACTTTGATAAATTAGTGAATATGTTTACTTCCTTAAAGAGTGTTTTATTTGAAGACATTTCTGACTCACTATGCTCTTATGCTTAGATTTGGCTGTACACTTGATCCAGGAGGTATTATGTTTATTTCCCTCGTGATATATTGGCACCGACACACTGGCTAATACCTCCTAATTTTAATAACAGCTCAGCTATTTAAAAATCTCCATCACTGTGTATTTGTGTACATCACTGAAGTCTGGCTTCATGGTAAACCATCATAACATCCTCCATGAAATTCAACATGACGAGTTCTTTAGGAAGTATCAAAAGCAGGAATGAGGATGATTTCCCCCTCTTTTTATAACTTAATTCTCATTCAATTCAAACAGGGATTACTTTTTCCTGCCTTTTGTGTTTCCTGTCGCATCCCTCAAAGTGTTTGTCGCTCTCTTCTCACCTATCAAATAAGACGACAGCGACTTGAGAGATTCGACTCAAACACATTATAACCTTCAGACCCGCTGATATCTCAGAAGGGAGAAGTGAACGGGAGAAGAGGAGAAGCAGTGTTGGGTTTCAGAGGATGTCTGTCTTTTTCAAGTTATGATGTCCTCAACTACACCTGAAAGCTTCAGAGCATGCAGTGATGCACAGATTTCTAGAAATACATTATTAGTCTTTGTATTTAATGCACAATACCTATATGCTTGTGTTTCTATGCTCTGCAAGTTTGATTTGTGTGCATTTGTTACCAAAAGCTGCAGTAAATGACTCAAATTGCATTTATTTCTCTGTCGTTGAGAAAATATAATCCATACTCTAGAGCAGGGTGCCCACACTTTTTCAGCTTGGGAGCTACTTTTAAAGAGCTACCTACAGGGCCGCCCCTGCACCATCTGCGTCGCGGGGGGGGGGCCTCATAACTGCATGAACCCGAATGGCACAATACAACTCAGACTGGCTTACCTGTACGTCAATGAAATGCCAAAGTCAAAAAAATTACAAATCAATTTGCCCAGAATTGGTGCTCAGGTTGTTGTTTACTTATGAATTATTTAACGGTATTTTTAGTTGGGATCTAGATTTCAGTGTTTCTCCATCATATGGTTTTCTGACCTTCACTTATGTGTTACGTTTACGGGCTGCAAGTCAAAGTCTGACCTTTCTCCATTTGAGCTGCTGAAATCTTTCCATCAATAACCGTTTTTTTGCGAGAAAAAAACCCAAATGATATAGAATAAAATATATCCAAATATACAGTGTTAATAAAAGCTTGCAAGTGGGATCATTGTTCAGTGTTTGCCCTCCATACTGTAGATTGCCCTTAAATCTATTCATGTGTTTCTGAAGCTCTTCCTCTTTTGCCAAACCTTAATTTTGCTCATTGCATCTCTACCCTTTTATGTCGGCCAACCAAGGTCAGATAATGATTCCCTTCCTCATTTGCATTTTTCTAGCTGTGGGGACATTTTTTAACGGCTACTGTATGTGGGGCAGCATACCTAATGAATAGAAATGATTCCATGAAAACTTGTATAACTGTATCAAGAGAGTAGGAAAAGAGGACATTTCCCTCCACCTTCAACTTGAATCTAGTAAGCCAGTTCCAGGATAATGTGAACACTGCCCTTGTCGTTTTCCCTCGCCAAAATAAGAGTAAACAAAACTCAAGGACCCCCTGATTCACCTCTCTTAGTAGATTTGTAAAATAACTCGGAGCTGTGTTGTCGGAGCGTTTCTCTCCTTCTCTGAGCTGAAGGCCGGTGACTCAGAGTGCAGCGCTCTGTCTGCAGGGATTGGAGACTGCGATGTTAAACAGGAACCCAGAGCCAGGGCTGTCGCTAAAAAGCAAACAGCTACGGGGTCCGGTCCACATCGGTGTCAAGAACAAAAGTGCAGCTGTTTGTGTGGAGCGTGTGCAGCCGTGACTGCATGTCAGCTGGCCAAATGTGTGTGAAGTGAACGCCTGACCTTCAAACTCTTTAACTCGTCGCCCTTAAGTGAAGGGAGCTGAGAACTTCCACACCAACACTATGTGCAATATCATCATTAGAAAACCCTCGCTGGTATATAACATGTGCAATATTTGTATTATTAGAATTAGAATTGGGAGGGATGAACCCCTCTTTAATGGTCACACATTCAGAGCACACACAGTGACATGTGTTCTCTGCTTTTAACCCATCCTAGTACCGGGAGTCTAATAATGTGCTATGATAACGTGCCATTACGTATCTGCCACTACGTTTTTTTGCACTTCTAAATACCGTTAATATTTACACTAATTATGTGACCGTCTATGTTTCCTGTAGATATTTAATTGCTCGTTTTACTGTACAGTCATGCTGTTTAAGATTCAGTTTATTGTATTTTTGTAACTCTGGCACAACAATTTCCTTGGGGATGAATAAAGTCTTATCTTAACCTTCAGGAGCTGGATCTGACTTTGTCGTACAGTTTGGATTCACAGTGAAGTTCTTATGCCTCGAGATTGTCTTTTCAGATTAGGATGAGAGGGTGGAACTGGGTATCCATCGACATTTCCCTCTGCATTAGAAGCAGCCATTGGGACATTTCTTTTTCTCCAGGCTGCCCTTTTGAGCTGTTATTCTGCAGCTTTGTTCTCGCCCAGGTTCATGCTCTAAAAGGATTATCCCAATCAGACTCCTTTTAAGTCGGGCACAATGGCCCGCAGGTGACAGTAGCTGCGTTTATGAAAATGGAAAAATTAAATAGTAAGAATTACTGGAGACACTTTGCTCCCTCATTTCACATTCCTCCTCCATCCGTTAAAACTTTAAAGGTCATGTTGGCCCTGGGACCATTTCCTTCCTGCCCACACACACGTGTAAGTGCTGCGTGCATCACTTAGACGGTCAGTATTACGGATACAAATAACACATATTTTCAAAAGAGTGTTTCCTAAAGCACCCCATTTTATTTTTACGACTTATTTAAATTAAATTGGCATCATCTCGGCAAGAAAGTGACGCTCTTATCTCCCAAATAAAAGAGACCGATGAAATGTTTGTTTACTTTGCGCTCTGGATGTGAACTCGCTTTCTGTCTCCTCAGCCGTTGTTCTGAGGACGTTGTTTATGATGCTCTGTGCTGCCAGATGCTGCGTTGTAATTGAAAGAGAACCGTCTGGACTCTTCCTCCTCGTCTCTCTGCTGCCGGCGCTTCAGTACGATCTAAGTGGAGCTTAACTGGCTCATTTATTTATACAGTCTTCTGTTAGTTACCTCTGTGTGTCAGCATATCCTCTCCTAACGACACTCGTTATCACTCTACTAAATCCCCACACTGACTTTCAGACAAACTTTTTGACCAAAACAACATTTTCCATGAAGTGGTCTATTCTCAAAAGTATTTAAAGTTTCACGATTCACAAATGCTAGTTGTTGAAAACAGGTTCAGTGCAGTGTCTCCATAAACACATTTTGCCATGATGACACACACACACACACACACATAATCTCACACACACACATAATCTCACACACACACACACACACACACACACACACACACACACACACACACACACACACACACAACAACTAACTAACTACGTACACGACAACTAACTACTAACTAACGTAACGTACTACGTACACACAC
>NW_011356108.1:12998-15047 GCF_000735185.1 Notothenia coriiceps
CACTCTCAGTCCACCAGGTACATCACACCTGCACTCACTCTCAGTCCATCTACAGGTACATCACATCTGCACTCACTTTCAGTCCATCTACAGGTACATCACACCTGCACTCACTCTCCGTCCATCAGGTACATCACACCTGCACTCACTCTCAGTCCATCAGGTACATCACACCTGCACTCACTCTCAGTCCATCATCAGGTACATCACACCTGCACTCACTCTCCGTCCATCAGGTACATCACACCTGCACTCACTCTCCTCCGTCCATCAGGTACATCAACCCTGCACTCACTCTCAGTCCATCAGGTACATCACACCCACACTCACTCTCAGTCCATCAGGTACATCACATCTGCTCTCACAGGCTTTCCTGACAGATTCCTAAGACAAAACAGTTAAGGCAAAAACATGCTTTGATCTATACTGAATGTTTGGGCTATTGTAAAGTATCACATTTAATTGTACATTGTTTATTTGTCTTATATTACTCTATTTGTATATAATTAACTAATTTCTGCATTTTACTTGCACCATTGTTTCCATTGCACCATTCTCGTGCACTATCCTATTTCTATTTATTCTTGCACTCTTTTAATGTTGTAAGTATGTTGTTGGTTGCACTGAAGAAGCCTGGAACTTCAGATTTTCATTGTAACTATTGTGCATATGACAATAAAGCCTTTTCAATCTGATCATTTCCCGCTATGCCATTGAGAAGTGAAGTGTGAAATAGTGATAACGCCGTTCAGGCCATCTGATTAGATTAGATTACTTTATTGTCATTACAAAATGCAAGCACAGTGTAACGAAATGAAGGAGGGTCTAACCAGAGTGCAAAACAGTCAGCACACAATTTATCAGTAGTATGTACAAAATAAATGATACGAAAATAAAGGTAAATAGATGGGAAATGTATAAATAAGAATAAATACACAGATAATAATAAATACAGTGAATACAGCACACAACAACAACAACAACAACAACGAGGCAGTATGGGACAGCGTGGGGCTCATTGTCAGCAGTCTGAAGGGAAGAAGAAGCTGTGCGTAGTCCTGTTTGTAGAAGTCATTGAGTCGTTTGCACTCTTTGTTAAATAATGAGCATGATGTATTACTTGTTGATGATGTATGTATGTCTCTTTGTCGTCGTCCCCCCCGTCCCCCCCCCTGAAGGAGAACAGTGGTTTCCTCCTCAACGCTCTCCTGAAGCGGGGCCTCAGTGAGGAGCAGGCAGTTCCCGACCCTGTGCCATCAGCTGCACCAGACGCCTTCAAATCAGACGCCATGACCCCTGAGCCAGAGGACTTGGACACGGCGGCTCCAAATTCAGCGGCCCCCAGCCCTCCACAGCGCCAATCTGTGGCCCCGGGACCCCCGCCTGCAGACTCTCTGGAGGAGGAGCTGAGGGCCAGACTCAGCCAGCTGGTCAGCAGAGCAAACAGCAAAGACTGCAGCTCGTCGGAGGAAGAGGAGGAGAGCACGAAGAGGACGATAGACACCGAGAGACAGAGAGGAAGTGACAGACTGAGTGAAGAAAGAGAGGAAGAAAGAGAGACGGTGGAACAAGGGAACGGGCCGGAGGAGAGACTAATAAAGAGTCCTTCAGAGAGGGAGGAGATGAGGTTAGAGACGGGGGTCGAGTGTTTGGAAGAGAAGGAAGAAGAGTGGCAGCCAAAGAGAGGAGACAAGAGACAGAGTAAGAGACAACACAAGAGAGACGCTGAGAAGGAGGCGAGGAGGAGTGGATCCAGCGCCAGTTCACCTGCCGTTACTCCATCCTTCCAGGAGGGGGCGCTGTCAGACAACCAGGTGAGGAGATCAGGAGGAAAACACTCGTCTGCTTCTGTCTGTCTAACTTTCTCAATAACTCTTCATCCTCACGGCCTCCTTCATCCTGTGTTTCCGTGTTTCTCTGAGCTTCCCTTCTTCTTTGGCGCGCGTGTCTGTCTGTCTGTCTGTCTGTGTCTGTCTGTCTGTCTGTCTGTCTGTCTGTGTGTCTGTCTGTGTGTGTGTGTGTCAGGAGGAACAGCATGACTTGGAGCAA
>NW_011356108.1:15220-17601 GCF_000735185.1 Notothenia coriiceps
AACACACACACACACACACACACACACACACACACACACACACACACACACACACACACACACACACACACACGTTTCTGGTGGGGTTTTTGTATGTCTACAGGTAATGAAGTTACCTTTCGTAGCTGCAGCTGTTGTGAAATGTAAATACAAAGTAAACCAGCCTGGTGTTTCTTTCTAAGCTGCTGCTTGGAAGTGGTTTTCAGGAGTTATACTGGAAGATATCTATCACAGGAAGTCTGTAATGGATATTTTTAATAAAAGGCTGAAAAGGTTAGAGTGGTTTGAAGACACAAGCGCTGTGCTGTTCAGAAACTGCCTCTGTGCCATTGCTGCTTTCTTTACGTGCACGTTTTCATCATAGCAGAAGTCGTGTTCAGTAGCAAAGCAAGCAGGAGCAACTCAAACAATTACAAATACAAAATGAAAACAATTCAGCAACTCCCAAAATCAAATGTCCAAAATCTGAATGTTAGCTGGCAGTGACATTTGAAAGTTGAAAATCAAATAACGTACTGAATGCTGTAGATATTAAAAATAAACTTTGTGGAAATTATCCACATTTCATAATCTGCTTGTAAAATCAACGATCCATTAGTAAGTTAGTAATTATATTCCCATGAATGTATTGAACAGTCATACCCACACAAAGGCAGGTCGATGGACTTATAAAACACACACACACACACTTTGACAGGACCTTCTGTCACATCAGAGGAGGGGGTCGATGTTGGTCGTTATAATGGCCTCTGTGAGTAATGCTGGTCTTTAACAATATGTCTGATGACACATGTCCCAGTGAGATCTGTTCCTGCTCGGTTTGAGGGGAATAAAGAAATGACTGATGACTTTGATATTTGTGACTCATCGGTATACACAGATAAAGGCTTTCAAATGGAATATCAGACAGAAATAAACAGTGAAATCACAGGTTAATGTATTGCTACAAATAGATATGGCTTATTTTTGTATGCACTCGGGAAGGTGGGTGAGTACTGTGCCGTCCCTCAAGAGATGATGGATCTGAAACAAAAAAAGACTAGAGGGAGGTCGCGTTAACCGAATATATTCCATCTATGACGGAATTCTTTTGACAATGACGGAAAAATCTGAAAGCAGTCCGTCATTTTGACGGATTAGAACAAACTCAGAACAGCGCCAAAGTTTCCCTGCAGCAGGGCTCCGGTGTTATGCCCTTATGTCGTTTCCAGACCTAACTATGCCGTACAAATCATTGAAATGTCTGGGAGTTTTTATGCTTTATGCTGTGGCGCGCTCCCGCGAGATGCAGTGGGCATGCATAACACGGCATAACACCGACGCTAATATTTCTCGAGCCCCCCAGTCAGTTGTGTACAGACCGACGGGTAATAATGGATTTTGACGGAAATTTTACGATCCTGTCCGTCAAAATGACGGGCAGCGAAAAAGTCTAGCGGAACCTAACCTAAACCAACTTTATGCTAACCAAAAAGCTGAGGAGAATGTTGGTCTGTTGCTCTTGACAGAAATACAGTTGAGGTCTAAATTGTTAGCCCCCCAGGAGTTATGGAACATTTTAATATTCTTCCCAATGTTTCCAGCATTGATAAAACTTGATATAATCAAACATTCACCAGTGCTAGCTTTTGGTACATTTTGGAAAATAAAATACGTTTTTAGGCTTGCTATATATCAAATATAGTGAAAAATGGGTTGGTCAAAAATATTAGCCCCCAGGCCATAAATAGCCAATAGTGTACCCTTTCTGAGCCACAACTGAAAACAACCTCTTAGAGTAGTTCTTTACTAGGTTGGCACAGGTCTCTTGAGGGACTTTGGCCCATTCTTCCATTGCAAATTGTTCCAGCTGGTCCAAATTGCGTGATTTCCGAGCATGGACATTCACACAGATTCTCAATAGGATTAAGATTCTAGGCTATGTGCGGGCCACTCCAGCACCTTGGTTTTGGTGTCCTTTAGGAACTGTTGGACCAATTTTGATGTTTCCTTTGGGTCATTGTCTTGTTGGAAGACCCAGCGACAACCGAAGCGAAGACTAAGAGCAGATTTTTTCATATTATCCCTCAAAATGTCAACATAATTAAAATTTTTCATGATGCCTTGCACCCGAACAAGGCTCCCTGTGCCTGAGTCTGCAAAACAGCCCCACAGCATGATGTGTTCTTAAGGATGAAGGCCTCTCCCTTTCTTCGCCAAACATGAGCAACATCCATGTGTCCAAACAGTTCCAGTTTAGTCTCATCAGACCAAAGCACAGACTTACAAAACTCATCTTTACCTTTCAAATGTTCACGGGCAAACCTCAGTCTGGCTCTGATGTGCCGCTCTTTGAGTAAAGGGGTCCTTCTGGGACGATGGCCCTGAAGCCCACCACGAAA
>NW_011356109.1:0-35785 GCF_000735185.1 Notothenia coriiceps
CCTATCCCTGTTGCTGTAAGATCGTTGTCCAGCTGCTCCGTCTTAACCGGAGGGGCTTTCTTCAGCCCCAGCCTTGGTTTCCTCAGAGGCATCTTCCCACCAGGCTTCTTGCCCAATTTCTTAGGCGGGGGAGGGGTCGCCTCACAGCCCTCCTCAGAGTAGTCAAACTCCAGCCTTACTGACTGACGGTTGGGGACGATGGGTTGCTCTTCAGGGTTTGTGATCGACTTTTCAAGAGGAGCTGGTGGACACGGCTCCACAGCAGATACAGAGGGACTCTCTGGAGGGGGGGCTATAGGAGCACACACAGGACCTTTACGACCAAGAACGGGGGAATTGGCAACCTTACTTCCTCCAGTATTGAATGGGTCAATGCTCTCAAAATTATCTGGATCCCATTTGTAGGAAGTAGTAGGGGGAATGGGGGATTCGTCTCTACCTGCTGGACTGCCCGGGAGAGGGGTCTCCTCCTGGCACAAAGGTAAGGCAGGGATAATAAGGCTCTCCTCTTGGCTCGTATGAT
The DNA here is from genome assembly GCF_000735185.1 of Notothenia coriiceps. NCBI lineage: Eukaryota > Metazoa > Chordata > Actinopteri > Perciformes > Nototheniidae > Notothenia > Notothenia coriiceps. Next base: position 524 of record NW_011356109.1, read on the forward strand.
TGGTCTCCTCCGGCAGAGGAGGTGGAGTCTCCACACGGTTCTTCCTGGTTCTGCGGAGGGTTCCTCCGGGGCTCGGGGTTGCAGACCCTCCCTCTGCTTCCTCCTGAGGCTGAAGAGGGCTGGCAGTACGAGGTGTTGCCCGGTTCTTGATCTCCGGGGTGCTGCTGGATGAGGCTGGCCTCGGACTCTCTGGGTTGGAGTTCTGCCTGAGAAGAGGCTTCTTCTTCAAAGACCCAGAACGGACTTTCTTGGGCCTGCGGAGCGTCCCTGGTGCGCTCTCGGTACCTACGCTAAAGGATTCAGAGTGTAGACGGAAGCCTTCCACCGATGATCCGTCCAACAGACCAGCACTGTCTAGTTCTCCTGCCTGGAGGCTGAGTGAACGGGTAAGAGCAGAAACCTCAATGTTGTATTGGCCACTGGCTGCAATGGGCCGGTCCTCATCAAAAACAGTACACGGGGAATGGCATGTTGCATCAGCTGAGGGCAACTCAGAGGCAGGATCACTGACTGAGGAGTCTGCTACTGCAAAAGATGGAGAGACGTAACGTAAAGAGCTTTTAGCTGCTAAAAAGCATAACATCCAAATTGAGTGAAAGTGGTATAATGATATGTTTGAACTGTCTTATGTGTTAGATTGAGACGTGAAACAGGAAGCCTTCGTGTAGACAAAAGCTGTAGCTGACTTTGTTTAACACTAGATGGTGCACACAGCCTGTCTTACACCTGTATATTTATGGCGGTGTACCAGAGCATCATACTGAGCTTTGCACACATCATGGCAACATTTTCTTACTCTACCTTTGTCATTGGATGTTTGCTGGGTTTGGGGATCTATAGGATGAACAGTCTTCACTGGAGTTGTGGCTTCAGGGGTCTCAAACGCTCCATCAGAGTCTGAACTCCTATAATAGAAGATGAGCATACATCAGACGGATATCACTTGAACTGTAATGACTCGGAGTCAGTGACGCCATGCGAGCGTGATCATAACTTCTCTCCTTCAGAAACAGGACATCACGAAGGATACTTTAATTTTCGGTATCAGGTTGGAGGCAGGTGCAATTACATGTACAGTATGTGAAGAAAATAATCCCTGTGCTGGTATGTGTTAGTGTTTTCTTTTTTTGTAAACTGTAATGTCTACAAATGAAAACACTGAATCTGCAGTGAGGTGACAGATAATGACACAACTGAGACACTGAATAACCCCACCTCATCACACTCATGCAACACCCATACAAGTCCACCTAAAGGTTACACAGAGTAGGGAGGGACTGAGGGGAAAACCGAGTGGAAAAGAGAGCAATTACTATTTTCTGCAAGATAGGCTGTAAAATAAATCACACCGTTATTCTGTATTGATTATTCTCAGCATTACACATACACACAAAGCAAAGCCCTCCAGAAAACCGGACTACGTAGGTCGGTGCTCCACTGATCAATGTATAATCTGGCAATATGTCGCCTCAGCCTGCAGCCTGTCTCACCTCTGTCTGATCGGCTCCAAAGCATCCCTGATCCTGCGGTCATGTTGTGAGCTCCAGGAGAAACTCCGTAGGAGCCCCAGACCGGGATCAGAGCCCGGGCTGTCACCGTCTGATGCCCCACCCAGCAGTGTGTCCCAGCCCCAGCGAGCCCACTGCAGTGGAGACAGAGCCTGCCACGTACTCACTGCCATGACCGGCTACTCCTCTCCGCACAACGATGCTGCTGCCTGACACACAGGTAGACGCCCACCGCCTCTTCTTCAGATGATGACTAGAAGACCACCAGTTCCAATCTTCCCTATTGTTTTCCTTGTTTCCTCTGTATTTTGATATCTCTTTGTTTCTAATCTACAATCTTATTTCTTTCATGCTGCTCTTTGTCTATTGCAGCCCTATCAGTCTGTCTCCTCTCCTCACCAGTAGGTAATGATGCCTCCCAATCTAAATGAGACTGGCTGCAGAAGCCCACTGCCTGCATACTGTATACTCTCTCCCCCCTTTCTCTCTCTTCCTCTCCTGCTCTCTCTCTTGCTCTCCCTCCAGTTTCCTCCCTCCCTCTACATGTCTTGCTCTTGAACTACTTAGCTGTATCCACCGAGAAGACAAGGCACCCTATTGCCCACCAGCCATGCATTTACCATCTACCAGTACTTCACCAAATGAATATCATGTCCCTTAATGTTTAATGCATTTAAATGACTGTGTACAAATGGGTCATTCATACAGACACACTGAAACTGAAGAAACCTCCTTTCTTTTGATAATACTGAATCCTGAAATTATATTAGTGTGTGCATGTGCAGGCTATGGCTTCACCAACACATCCTTTGAAAGTATGATTTAAATGAGTGTTTCATAATGTCCATATAAAATGGTAAGGAAAATGTCATGACTAGAGTAAACTGTGTCCTTATTGTGGATCCTTTCACAAATACAAGAGCCTAGGTGGTAGAAGAGACAGGGACCCCCATGGTTAAATGACACCTCTATGTCTGCACACTATATTGATTTAGCTCATCTATAGGGATTTAGCTCAAGGCATTGTTGAAACCATTCAGCATCCTTTGGGGGCCATTTGTCAAACATGTACATGCATACATGGATCAAATAAAAGCCAGTAGTGCAAAAGACATGGGGGGCCTATAACACCATCACGCCATCAATTCTGCCGATGCAATACAATTCCGGGCTCACCCACTTATTTGATTGAGGTGGCTTGTAATAATTGTCTTTTGCTGTCATGGTCAATATGTCGACTTTCCCTGGGGTCAGATCACAGCAGAGATGGAGGTGTATCTAAGTCAACACTATGGCAGGAGTAACACGTTTACTTAAGCCCCAATGTAATTTGCTGTGAAATGATATAGACTACACAAGCTCCAACAAGGTCTAAATGATATGAGAAGCCTGTTAATTACATTTTTCTATAAAAAGTGCAATAATCTAACCCTAACCCTATCCCTAACCCAAATGAGGCAAAAGCACGAGCAATACTTTGGGTAGTGTGATGCAGAAATTAGAGCACATAGTAAAGAAGGGAGCCAGAGCTGTAATCTCTGTGAGGGTCCAGTGTGTCCCAGCAGGATCAGACTGGTCTGCCTGGAGATCCATCTGGATCCTTCACTGGAAACCAGGACCATAGTGTCACATGGTCGGACAGGCAGTGACACAGACAGCTCCAAGGACAGGACCCACTTACAGAGAATCAAAAGAGCTGTAAGAAATGCAGCGCTCTGGAGATTTAGTTTTAATGTGTGGTATTCAAATGTAAATATATATATAATTTGTTCATAGGATGATTGTAAATAGAACTTAATACAGTGAAATAAGGAAATTGGGTCTAATTTCAACGTTCCGTCCATATCCTTGCAGAGGATATATTTCACGTGACTGCAACACTGTGTTGCTATGGTAACAGAAGGTTGCTCCCGCCGCCATATGTTCCACGCTGGCAGGAAACACGTTGGAGGCTCACAGTCTAGCACACACACACTGAGGCTTGCCTCACGTGGTACAGTGACGTGTTATATGATATTGAAAACAAATAAATGCACATTGAAAATGACGCAAGCCGCTGCTGCATAAGCATTATTCATGAATAATTTTGGTGAAAGCAAGAGAAAATACATAATTATGTGTTTATTCTACCTTTTTGGTTCCTCTCACAATGCTTGATATTGATATTTGGTATTTATTTAAAACAAATCATACAATGAAATGAGTGATGTAATTAAATAAATAAAAAGGTTGAATAAAATCAATCTTGGAATATCTCCTGTGTTTTTTCAGCAGCTTTTGTCTGTTCTGGATGCAGACAATAAATAGAAAGAGGAAAAGCTGCGCTGAGTGGGTGAGCAGTCAGGGTATGGGGGCGAATAGAAACAAAGAGAGCAGCAGTGAGTAGCAGCCTCTCACAGGCAGAGATGACTGCCTGGAGACAGGATCTCTGCAGCGTGAGCGGGGCAGGGAGACGCTGCACTTCAGACAGCCAGACGTGTCTAAAATATAACTCTGCCTGTATAAACAGCTTTCACTGTGCTGGAGGGAGAGCCAGCGCCATCCCCGGGGAAGAGGTGGAACTGGGCTACACTGACGAGAAAACCTAACACCACATAACATATATATAGATATATCTATATATATATAGATATATCTATATATCTACATCTATCTATATCTATATATATATAGATATATCTATATATATATCTATATATATATAGATATATATATATATAGATATATAGATGAAAATATGGAAATTGTGCAATTGGCAGATAAGCAGCAATGAAACTTGAGCTGCTTATCTGCCAATTGCACAATTTCCATATTTTCATCTATATATCTATATATATATATATCTATATATATATAGATATATATATANTACCTCTACCACCCTAAGCAGACATGGCTTCCCCAGCTCCAGTTCGGTCTCCTCCCCTAGGGCCTGTCCCCTCTCCTGTCCTTGTCCTGTGTCCCCCCTCCGTCCTCTCCTCCCACTCTGCGTGTGATATTAAAAATAACTTCAGAGAGACCGGGGCTCCTCAGAGGAGATCGCAGAAACAAACATTGGCCTTGAGTCTGACAGTAAACAAAGATTGGATTTGGGTTGGTAAAAGGCTTGGCACTGTGTGAGAAAAAACCTGCAGTGGTGAGTAGTTTGTGAGTTGCATCAGTGATGCAGATTTTGGATTATTTGCGTGGTTTGCTGTGAAAAATATAAAAAATGGAGGAAAAAGGGTCAAACTTGGCCATTTTTAAAGCTGCGATGGAATTTTTGTGACTTTGGTTAACTTTGTTATTGTAATGTTTAATGCCATATGAGATTTAAATGTGTTAAGTAGATTTGCCTTGACCCGGTGGCTTCTCTGTCTCTTAACTAGCTGAATTATAATATGTGTATTATCTATGAAATTCAATATGGTATTGTAATCTTTTTTTAAACAGCATTGTATTTAGCCTTGTTGTGTTCCTGGTAGTTTTACTCTGCCAGTGGAGGGGTCAGGTGTGGGGCAGGAAGCAGTAACCTGATACTGTAGGTGTCTAAAGGAAGACATACTGCTCATCTAAACCCTAGAGCTTAAACGATGGCGCATGTTGAGTGACTGACAGGCCAAGATGAGGTGAGAAGAGACCTTGCAAATGTCTAATCATATGATTTGTCCCAGTGCTGTCTGTGCTTCCGAAAAGCTCTGAAACACTGCCGACTGCTAAAGTGCACACACGTCCACGGCTGAAATTACACCCCATTCACACAAATAGCAAGCAGGCAGCGATGGGAAGTGTCGCCACACCAACAAATAATCAGAATTAAGACGTTCAGTAAGGGGAAATCCAGATATTGAATTCCCTGATTGGATAATCATAGGAAATATGTACAACGAAAATGTATTATTTGTATACTTGAGTAGAATATACAGCCTTTGTGATAATAGTTTGGGAATAAAGTGTGCATGACTAATTGTGCACAAGACTGGAATAAAGTGGATAGGCCAGAACTCTATTTATAAAGTCTTGCATATTCAGGTCAGTGGTTTCTGACTACAGAGTTACCGTATATTCCCTGCAGTCATATATGCGGAATGCACAAACACCACTACATTCAGCACGAGTGTTTACTGCACAGCTGCAATACATACATCAAAGAAGAGGGGAAATAAAGGTGGATGTCAAGGGACTATTTGATAGGGTTATGAAAGCGATTTCTTCTGGATTTGATATACAATCAAACCATGGCTAAGGCTTGATGTGCTTTTCTTCAAATAATTGAAATATCTTTGCAGTCTTTTTCAAATATATGTATGTTTCTGGATGATTTCATTAGCTTTGACTCATGTTCCTTAACAGACTGAACACTGCTGGAAGCCAACAGACACCCCAATCTGTTATGAGGCTTACCTAACTGAGCCTAAGTCACTGTGTCATTATGTGACAGTCACTCTGTGTTACACAATGCATGTAAAGAGATGTTGTATTCTTAGAGACAATACTATTTGTTTAAGGTAATTCAAACTAGAGAAGGGGCTGCTGTTCATAATTGGTCCAATATACTCTTAAAGTATGCTCTAGAATACATTTTTATGATTACAAGATGCTTGTTAGTGGATCTGTTTCTGCCTCAGCGGAGGGAAAGCCTGCCCTTTGGTCTGAGAGGGAGGTCTTGCTTCAAGTCCATAATCTCCTAAACAACACACACTTAGCCATTCTCCCTCCCTTGTACCACAACCTCATCCCAGAGAGCTGTAATTCTGCAGACTCTGTGACTGCTGATCACACTGTGTGTCTCTCTGTGGAATAGTCCTACGCTGATGGTCCCTCTGTGCCATTGTCTTTCAGCCAGCTGATGTGAGAGGCTGTTGGTTTGGGCAGTTGTGGCCCCGCAGCTGGCTGAGCCATGGGGAACGAGAGCAGCACAACTGAGGCGTTGGTAAGGGTAAACTCGCTGGCATTAGATGGCTAAAATTGCTTTATGTTGCTCAATCTCTAACAAAACTAACACTGGCTCGCACGATTACTAACTGTTGGCTTCAGTAAAACACTTGGGATGTAAATGGTGCTTTGTGTACCTTCTCATGCTTAATTCAAGCTTTTCTAATAAGCATTTAGATAACATGCATTTTCTCTATTTTGTGGCTTAAAGCATAGGTTAAGATACATGTTAGATGCTTATATGGCTCTAAAAATTTGCTGTATTCTGATTGCTGCACCCTGATGCTTCCAAGCTTGATTTCTTGCAGCTTATAAAATCCATCACGATGTTTTAAAAATCTATGTTTGTTGTAAATGTAAACAAGTTTTAAAAAATGACAAAGAAATCAAGAATTTCCACATGTGACTGTATCCAGCAGTGGAATTCAGGATTATCTTTATAGGATTAACACATTTTTCATGTGATCTCATTAGATGTGATTGGAGAGTGAGGCTTAACATTGTTGCTTTTGCCTTAAAAAAACATGTGATTTGTTTTCAGTGCCTTTGTGCATACCACTGCTGCTTTGCACTATAGTGGCTGTTCCCTTCACTTTCATTTCCTGTCACAGCCAGAAGAGGGCGGTGCGGAACATGTTGTTCTGTTTCCACCTCAGGAAAATCAAAATGACTCCCTACAGGTACAAAATGTGTGGGTGTTTGTGTGTGAAATCCAGTGGAAATATTAACTGATAGGTGAGACATTTTAATGCATCCTTTCACAGTAAACATTAAACATTAAAAGGACTCTTTCTGGTTTTGTTGAAGTGCTTTACAGTGTGCCAAAAATGCAAATGTCGTGCTTGATTGCTGTTAAGCTAAACAAAAACAGAAAGACTGTAATTAACCTTATTTTTTACAAGATATCCAAGAAAGTGTAACTCTGCCTGTTGATTATTAATAATGAATAGCAGGGAAATCATATTTGAGTCCTTACTCTTAAAGTGCCATTTTGTGAATTTGAGCAATTTCAATCATTTTATTCAATATCTTTTTATAAATTAATACGTATTTGAAAAAATAATAATTGTGGTATGATATCTGTAAGATAACCACACACCCCACCCTTATGTGCATATAAAAGATAGGACATTCCATTCAAGTCACTGAATTAAATTGAAATTGAAAACATTATTTTAAAATAAAAATATATTTAAAGACTCATTCATGTTTTTTAATATATAGTTATTGTCACCATTTATTCCATAGGCATAACTATTTATTTTGTAAGAGTATTTGTTTTATTTCATAAGAGTATTTATTTATATATTTATTTTCAATTGACTTAAATGGCATTACATACTTATATATCTTTCACACTTATTTGTCGGTTTGATTTTGTTTATTTGTATTATTTTTGCCAACGTAGCATTGCTTTGGAAAAAGCATCCTCCAGAATGCAACCCTCTTTACCACCCTTATTTGGTGTCGTGATGGTTGTGTATTTTACATATGTTTATGATGATTTATCAGGAAGAGGGAAATAAGAAAGATTCCAAACCTACACCAAAGCTAACACGTGTGATCCCCATTAATATCCAGTGAAAATTAGCCTGGGAGATGTACTTTATACTGACAGCTGAACACCTTCAGTGTACTGACAGATGTTATGTTCCTACCCGAGGACCAGAGTGTGTTTTAATGGCCAGAGGGAAAGTGTGTTAAGCATCGAGGAGAAGGTGCTGTCATCCTCTGATGATGTCACACCTTAGCAACACTCACAGGTCAGAGTTGGATGAAGGAGGAGCTTTTCTAATACAGCAGGATGTTGTGTGCCTCTGTGTACATGTGCTCAATGTGCTATGTAACCAAAGCTTCTTGGAATGTAACCTGATCCCCTCTCAGGGGGTCACTGCAGGCCCGACCCTTGGCCTGATTCCCAGCATTCACCTGCAGAGGCACTGTCACTCTGTCAGTAGGCAGCCAGAAGACACAGCAGCAGGGAGAGAAAGGGGAGGAGGCTGGAAGCAGAGGTGGATAGGGCAGGAAGAAGAGAGGGAAGGAGGAGGGAAAAGACAAGAGAGCTGTGTACATTGGCGGGGGAGGAGAATGCTCAGCACTTCCCTGTGGCCAGCTCAGTCAAGTCTCAGCAGCAAGCACTGTGTGTGTCATTGCGTAGTAGTGTCTCTCCACAAACACAATCCTGAGGAGGCGCATGGAAATTTAACAGGAGAGTGTCAAGAGCAGCAGCAGAGAGGACAGGACTGTGAGGAGAGGAGGAGCTGAGTCAGAGAGGAGAGTGTGAGCGTCAGCAGCAGCATGTGTTGCAGCATGTTTGCCCCCTTCTTCAAAACACACAGCCCTGCAGAGAGAAAGGTAGAAGGGTAGCTGAGGAGTCACCTTCAGCAGCACAGAGGAGCAAACACTGCTGGGTAAGTGCAACACAGGGGATGTAAAGAAGGGTTGTGTTAGAGCTGTGTAATGTCTTAGTGAGGGCTTGGCTCTGCTTCAGCCTCCTCCCTGTTTACAACAGTCATGTGTTAGGCATTACAGTTGTGTTAGCACATGGGCACTGACAGATTGAGTTAACAGTAAGTGGGATATAATGAGTGTTGGACAAGTAGTAGTTTCTAGGCAACCTAAGTGTGCTTTCTGTTTTCTTCCTGCTGGTTAATGGATAACAGACAGTGCTTTCTGCATGGGGGTCACACTAACTGTAACAAGGGCCATGCTTTTCCACCTCACTGAGCTTCCACTTCTTCATACAATGGCCATACAGTGAGGATTAAGTGTTGGTTGTAAACTCCTAGGGCTGTGTGTTGTTACTCTGTTGTAGCTGCTCTGAGTTTGTTTCCACTGTGACATTATCAGGTGAGAAAGTTCAGGCAGGAAACAGGAAGCCAAAGACACGTCAACATACAGACTTTTATCATAAATCTATGTTCATTTCTACATGTAGAACTATTAAGGTGTGGATGAATTGTTTGTTAAAAATCATATGATGATACAGAAAATGACAGTAGTATGGAGATCACAGGCATTCAGAGTGACACCTGCAGCACACTCTTTTAGGTTTACTCTTTCTTTGTCTTACGTTCTCTAATGTTTTTTTCTGCAGCCTAGCAGGAGTAGTCTAAAATAAACATTTAAAAATAACTCAATCTGGCTTGGAAACACAGATGTGAAGAGAGAGGCTACAATTGGCCAACATTCCTCTAAAGTGAGTTTTAAAGGCGTAGTGCAGTGGAGATTTTAGCTTTTTTGTTCTTGTGATCGCGTGAGCAACATCCTCCATGTGAGGCTCTTTGTTGTGGTGACACAGGTGAGGCCAGTGACTCAAGAGCCTCTTAACTACACACATAGCTTGTTAGCCTGTCTCTAATATCTGCAAAAGGCACCACTGACATGTGAGTTGACATTGTGTAGTCCATCTTAAAGCAGGACTACATTTTTGATTGTTGTTGCATTTTAAAATCAATGAATGTAAAGCAAATGTGCTACATTACCTTTAAAATAACCTAAATAAGTGAAAATAACAGTGCAAGCAGCTAAAACTAGACTCCTAAAATCATGATTTCTGTTTATTGGTCATGATACTCATCTCCTTTTGTGTGCAGCCATGCTGTCTACTTGTTCATAAATAATGAATGAACGGATTCAATTCTGAATCTCAGCTACTGTAATCCTTGATGGTTGGCATTAGAACACTGGTTTTTAATCTTTCTGTACTCACACTTATAAATACAATCGCATTGTAGTTTGCTCAAATCAGCACCCTCTTTGTAAGAAACAGTTCAAATCGTCCCAACATACGGACTGTTAAAGGGCTGTTTGCACATGTTTATGTGTCTGTGCTTACGTTCACATTTGTTTGCACCTGCACTCCTCAGTTTATTTCCAAGAGGGTGAAACAATGCAAACGTTCCCCTATGTAAACTGAGGCGGCCTATGTGGGAGAAATTCCATCATATAGAGGGTCCACAGTGAAGTGTTGTGTTGTTGCTGCAATATGATGCTGTTTGTGTTAACATCATTTAATCTTGGGCTTTAATAAATCTATTATTCTTTGTCAATTATTTTCTAAGTGAGGCCCTTTATGATGAATGTTCATGTGAAGGTGCTTTATACAAAATAATTAAATCTGAGATGAGTTTAACCACATGTCTGTCACATTCCAACAGGACTGGTTTGTCTTTAATGATTACTCTTTCTGGCTGGGAAAATGTTTTATCATAGCAGACTTCCTTGTGAGGTGTTTCCAAGTTAGAGAACACCCGGCTGTAATGAAACATTTAATTAAACTAGTTCCCTTTCACAATAATAGTTAGTTGCTGCTGAGAACTGCAGTGTAAGCAAACTGCAGAGATTAGCCTGGGGACACTGAGCCTGGGCATTAATTCTAGGCTATAACACTAGAAATAATCCTTTAATCGCAGTAATAGTATAAGAAATGCAAGTTGAGAGACAATGAAAGGAGCTCCAGTCAGTATGGCCTACACATTGCCACACAAACAACACCTCACTTAATAGTTAAACATGGGTGGAGTTATTTCTCTGTGAGGTTTGGCTTTGAGCGTTTAATCTGTAGGTGTTCCCATGCTTGTTCACAACCAAGTCACCTATAAATATGGCGCAACATGCTCACACTTGTTTAACTTCACACTCTTATCATGTGCAGCAAAGACTTACTACCATTATATTTCCCTCTTCCACAGCCGGAAGCTAAGAGTTTGACCAAGAGAGACGACAAAGGTCTTCTGACTGTATCCTCCAGCAGCCAGCAGAGTCTGCTATCCCTACCAGACGTCCCAGTGATCAGCGGGGTGGAGGAGAGCAGGAGTTCAGCTGAAGATCAGGATGAGCTGGAGTTTCCTCATGACTTGCTGCCCAGTCTAGACTTCAGCAGCGAGCTCAACATCTGGGAGTCCTCTCTGGGGTAAGTTAAGGATATAAACACATGCACATAAACACGCATACACACTTATGGAGGTAACTATCACTGTTTATATCATAATGTATTTTTCCCCTCCCTTGTCGGCGTGGCTCAGGAGGGAACATTTGACATCACAATGTTATTACACCACCATTTTAGCAACATTGGGATGATTCTTTGGCAATCTTAGCATCTTTCTATGGCATTCAAACGTCTTAAATGTACTTTGCTGAAACTTGGTGGTCCATCATACCTAATGTATATACTTCCAAGGTTTTATTTGAAGGTAAAACAATATATGTAAATATATGTTTTCACTTAAGGATGCAGGTTTATGATCAATCATATTATTATTGTATTCTTGTAAAATCATTTATTCTATATACATTTTGCTTGATTTATGGGTGTGATTTATGGAGCACATTTGTACCAACTATCAGGTCAAGGTGAAAGGAAAGCTGATATTGATTTGTTGTGAATGTGTGTCTACCTGTGTGTGCACATGTGGTGTGGGTTTGTTTACGCAGAGCTCAGACTAGCTCAGCAGAGGGGAAATGTGAGCAGGTGAACCCCCTGCTGGCCGGCCTGCAGCAGCACCACGAAGTCAGTCCACCACGGGTGGTTCTAGATAAAAGGTACAATGTAGAATCAGCATGATGGGGGATAGGTGGGAGTGTGCTCAGCAGGGATGATCCAAAGTAAAACAGGGAGCATGGAGTGTGCCCAAAGGATGATAGGGTCATTGAACGTTTCTCATTTAGGCTGGAGTGTGCTGGACATCTTCTTTCTAAGCAGACTGAGGTGTGTTTGTTTTTAATGCTTGGGTGAATTACCTGCAGACTAACTTTATGCTCTGTTTTTACAGTTGCCTGGTTTTCTTATGGGTAATTGTACTAATTTCTCTGAGGCATTAAGGTGCTCTGAAAAAGTGAATCATAGCAGAAGTATGTGAATGTAATAACTAAGAATTTAAAATAACAGGAACACACAAATTAGGTAAAAATTGTCAGATGATCATGAAGTTATGAAGGGTGACTTCTTAGTAACTCCTAAGTATGATGTGTCACTTTACTGAAGGGTGCACAGAAAGTGTAATTATTAAATAAGCAATAAATGAATCATCACTGGTTTTTGCGGCTGTAGTTAATTCTTAGATAACCAGGAATAAAGAAGGTTATCGTCATTAAGACTAATTTATGAAGTAATCATTACCAAAAAATAAAAATGTATACAAAGAACTGATTAGCAATTAATTACTGACCAGAATCTATTAGCAACTACACACTTTTTCGTGTACCATAATGTATTCGTCCAAAAAAGGTAATTTACAAACATTTACCGGATAGATAAAAGTACTCGAACTGCAAAAATTCAAATGAAGAACGTTGGAGTTCCTGCCTTTTAAGCTAAACACTGCAGGGTAAAGGACGTAGGTGGTCTTAAAAACGGCAAGAACCACCTGGTTTATTTAAGCTCAGGTACACATTGCAGGCAACAGCTTGTTGAATAGCAAAACTTTCCATCTACGCCCACTAGTAGGGAGTGCCAACTGAATTAGATGAGGGTCAGTGAGGTGAGTAATAACAAGTTGTCAGGGTAGAGATTGTATAAAGAAATGACAGGGCTTTTTTATAGTGCATTAACCACACACAGTGACACTTAGTTACATTAGTTCTTACTTCATTTATTTATATCTGAACAAAGATTCAAGGTACCTGATACCAGATATGAATAGGAGTGTAGCTGATCTTATAATTCAAAAAATGATGATGGATCTTTCCTCTCAGTTAGGCCTAAAGAAAAGATGGCCCCTTAACCTTTTGCTGCAATGCTGGCAAATGACTTAGCAGTGACTCAGCAATTACAACTGAATGGCACAAAGCTAGCCTTAGTGTTACAGGCATTATATTGTAAGAAGTCTAACATTGTGATGCTAGCTGTTTACTTCAGGGAATGCTTTGCAGGGCAATAACACTGCTTTGATAAATGGTTATATATAAATATCATGAGGCAGGAATTGTTTTGGTGCATAAGCATGAGCATGAGGTTGTTTATCTTGTGACTTGATTTATTACCATCCCTCAAGGGAATACTAATAAGGCTGTAATGTAGCATACAGCATATTCACTTGCAGTTTAATAATCACTATCTTTTACATTAAAAAACGTTTTTTAGAATAAACATATTAATAATAGTGATCAGCATGATGTGGCAGACAGTATTGATTGTTAGTATATAACCAGAGTACACAAAATCCTGACTATAATACAATCTTTTCATAATACTATTAGGTAGTACTATTGTATAGTATATGGATGCTATTACAATACTCAATCATTTATTGTAACATCATTCTGCTAGTACTTGGTTCTTGCTTTACACAACACCATTACTCATACAAAAGTACGGTACTGTTTATTCTTAAGCTTTTGTGACATTTTGAAAAATCAGGCAGTCACATTGAAAAAGGGAAGTTATAAATTTTAAAGGCTTGTTTTTGTTTGTTTTTTGAAGTTGAAAGCGTATGAACAGACCTGCATGTTCATTAACAACCATAAACATAGAAACAGCTGATATTATTCAGATCATCTCAGAACAGGCATCCTGAGTGCAGTTGTGTGTGCACATGGTGGAGTGCAGTGTCTGAGCATGGCCTTCTGCTGTGGCAATAGCAGCGATTTGTGGCATCGTGGAATGACCAGCTGTCTGCCTGCCAGACTCTTAACTGTGTCACCCCACCCTCGTCTCAGGCCTCATGACAGCGACCCAGTTCTCACAGATGTCCAGCCTTCACCTCGGCCCTCTGCCACACCTCACCCGGATGTCCGACCCCTGACCCCTCCCATCTCTGAGCTGCTTGACCGGGAACTCCAAGAGGCCTTCCAGGAATGTGAAGAACAAATGGCCTCACTGAGCACATTCAGTCCCTCAGGGCCCCCCGGCACCAAACCTGAGACTGTTCATAATGAAGGGAAGAAAACTGGAGAAGTGACGGTTAAAAAATCCAATGAGTCATCGTCACTGCCTCCACTCGTAGTACATCCAGGACATAGCAACGGGGGCCATGGAAACAAGAGTACACACGGAAACAGTGAGGCAGCAAACAGTCGGACGGATACAGTTGTGTTTAGTTTCAGGGATTACATACTGGGCAATGAGAAAAGTGCTGGGGCAGCGGAGACGGAGAGTGAGATAAAAACAACACAGAGACTGGAGAAGTGTTCAGATTTTAAGACAGAAACAGAGATAGATGAGCAAAAGGGAACACCCACACATACACAATTAGAAACCACAGATTTATTGAAAGAAACCCAAAAAGATGTCGCTGAGCAGAGAGGCGATTTTAGAGACAAACATGTTGATTCCAATGCAGCCGTTGAGAAAAAGAGCACTGTAGATTGTAGTATAGAAATAGGGGACAAATGCAAGGAGGCAATAACAGATATTGTAGACATTAAGAAAGAAAAGTGGAATGAATCCAGTATTAACGACACACCAGAGTGCAGTGATGTTCGTTTAAAAGATAAACACACATTATCAGAGAGGCAGCCAGAGACACAGACAGGAGCAACACATCTAAGTCAGGAGGATCAGGAGTCAAAAACAGACAACTCTCCATGTGACAAACAGACCGAGCTGAACAAAAAGGCAAAGAAGAAAGAAAAAAAGAAACAAAGGAAAAAGAAAAAAATAGAAGAGAAGAACACAGAGACTGGCCAGAAAGCAAAGGCAGTAGAAAAACCTGAAAACAATTCAGAGGCTGTATCTCTCACAAATGTGGACACTCACACAGAATCAACAGAATCAATGTCCCAGGCAGACACTCTGAGTTTGATTTGCGGGGAGCAGCCTGATTGTGGGTGTGACTTCAAGAGACAGCTGAGTCCTAGGGGAAAGCCCTGCCCCAGCCCCCCACCATCATCCTCTCATAGCAGCCACGATCATCTTTCTGACCTGGGGTGTTCACCTGCATCCAACCAGGCTCTTTCTCAGAGCCCTCTTCAATCAGAAAACCACAGACATGCAGACGCCCCATGTGATATTAATCACTGCTCAGTAGCAAGCCCACAGCGGATGCAACATGCAACCGGAGCCGTCATCGACAAACCAGATATACCCATGACACATGTCCGAACTACAGTTATCAATCCAGCTGCCAATAAGAGGTCAGGTGCAGTTTCCTCAGAGGCAGGGATACTCGCATACGAGAATCAGAGTCCATTCTCCAACAGGCAATTTTGTGTGGGAGAGAGCAGCGTGGAGAGTGCCCTTGAAGAGGCTTTAGTGGTGGTTGCTGCGTTGCCACTGGCAACACCCACGATGCCAGAAGTGATAGAAAGCAAGAGAGAGCGAGAACATGATTCACTGAAAAGAGTATCCACTGTAGCGATCGCAGAGAGTGAGAAGGCAGTGGGAGAGAAAGGTTTGGAAGACATAGAAAAGTGCTTCTTCCCTTCAGACGGAGAGGAAAAGGGACTCCCGGACAGCCTTGCATTCATCTGTTCACAGGGAAAAGGTTCCCTTGCATTCTCCGCCAAAGAGGGACAAGCTGTATCTGAGGAAAGCTGCAGCAGCAAAATGCCACACAACTCAGCTGAGGCTGAAACAAAGGGACAGAGAGAGGCGGCTGTTCGCAGTGCAGACATCTCACCGGCTGAAGAGGGAGACATAGAAAAGGAGCATCACCATTTAGAAGCCTTTGTCATTACTTCTCCCTTGAGGATACTCAGTGGTCCGGATTGTCAGGCGCACAGAGCTGCAGGATTGGTGGGAGGAGGGGAGGAGGTGGGAGAGAAAGGAGGGCTGGCTATAGAGCACAGTTCATTCAGCCAGCCAGAGAGCTCTGCTGGTGGGGTGTCATCATCTGAGGCTGAGGCGTGTCCGCTCACCAATGTTGCCGAGTCACAGCTAAAGTCACACGGCTGGAGGGAGCCGATTGCTTCCATCTCTGAAGGCGTCTTCACCGAACAGGACCGTCTCCCGCCCCCCGGACACCAGCAGCAGGATGGTGCACTAATTTCATCTAACCGGCAACAAAGCAGCAAAGAAAACCGAGGGGTAAGGGCTGATCTCACACAGGACTCATCCATCACAGAGACAGAGGGAAACTGCAGCCAATTCTTCCTGTCTTCCATCTCACCCCAGCCTCTGACTACTAAACATCAAATCACAGCCGAGCGACAAGCGAGCAACGATCAACAGGTCCAGCCTGAAAGTAGCACAGAAGAAACTCTCCAAGCACAGACCCCGAATAATATTAACGCTATGTCGGGAGTGGGTGTGTCCTTATGTGAAGGCAATAAAAGCCATAACAGAGTTCGCTTTGCAGACACTGTGAAACAAGAAGGCAGTTCCTCTGTGAATCTCAGGAGCATGGCTTTGTCGCCTATGGACTGCGCCTCTTTGCCCCCGCTGACTGTTCATGAGAGTTTGTACCATCCCGTGGTTGAGGCCAGCTACATCTTCCCAGAATTCCTGGTTTTGAAGAAGCCAGAAATTCCAACAGATGCAACTCCTACCAAGGACGATTTTGCAAAAGTGAGCCCGTCCGACTTTCCAAAGCCACAGAAAGATGTACAGTCGGATAAAGGGCAGATGGGGATAAAAGTCAACAAGGAGACCATTAAGAGCAACTTCGAGACAAACACAACGGATTCAAAGTCTGAGGCTTGCTCAAAACAACCTTTATGTCCGACCGAGACGAATGGTGACATTTCACATGCAGCAGAAAATGCCTTGCCTGAGGCCGATCATCATAAAGCTGAGCTGGTGTCAGCAAATGTGACAAAGCAATTAGAGGCGGAAACACGCAAGGGTGCCTTAAATCTGTGTTTATCAGCTGAGAAAGAAACAGACAAGCTACATGCTGAGTCTAAAAACTCAGTTACGACTGTCCCGCCTCAGGAGTCGCCTTTAATAAGTGATGAAGGTAACCAACATGCTCTTATCTCACGTTCTGTGTCTCCAGCTGATGATGTCACCGCTGAGCTTCTTGTTGGGCAGCTCTCTGCAGACCCTGACCCCTTTCTTCAGACACAGCCTAGTGACCTCAGTTATCAGCCTCCCATCCAATTAGATCAAACCCCTCTTCGTGGACTACTCACTACTGATCCCACTGAGGGGCCCATTATCCCCTCTGCTGTTCAGACAAAGAATGAATCAGCAGCTTCAGTAGTGACAGCCTCTGACCAGTCAATTCCTGTTATCGAGCAATGTGTCGGTAACTCTTTTGTGCTGCGGCCCCGTGGCCCTTTGTTGAGTCACTTGGAGTTAATTTCTGACTGTGATATCTCTCTTCCTGAGCAGATAGATAACAGCGGTGCGTACGGTGACAGCGCCAAAATCTCTGGAGAGGAAGATGGCAACAAGAGCAGGGAAATAACTAAACTGTCTGTTGCAAAGGATCTGGAGCATAACGATGTTGGCGTTAAAGTGGACGAGGTTTGTCCGAAGCTGGAGGAAAAAAATCACATAATGGAGTCTGCAATTATAAATGTAAATATTCAATTTTCACAAGAAAACAATGTGTCTCCTCTTCAGCCTCCTGGTGCAGTGGGTGTGCTGGCAAAGGATGGGTCTGATAATGTAATTTCTCAATCTCACACTGATCCAATTGGCATTAAACCTGTTATTTGTGAAGCATCTATTAAGGATGACCTCATTTATGTCAGCTCTGACCTGCCTACCAACAAGGCTTGCGATAAAATTAAACAAGAAGACATGAAAGAGAAAATGGGAGATCAGACCTCCGTGCTGTTTGCAGAGGAAAAGAAAAAAACTGAAGAGGCAACAATGGATAATCAAAAGGAAACGGCAGACAGGAGCACAGTGCAGATAGGAGAGAGTGGCACAGCACTGCAACAGGGTAATGGGACAGATACAGAAGCTGTGGAAGAAATTCGAGACATGCAGCCACCGCATAAACATAAAATACACATGACTGAATCGCTAATAGGGGATATAAAGGAGGAAGGAGAAGGGAAGAGCCAGACTTCCCCCTTATCTCCCAACAGACCTGTGTGGTCATCTGAAGACAGATTAAGTGCTGAGGTAGAGTTTGGTAGTGAACCTCAGACTGTTTATGAGCAGAGTTTGCTCCAAACTCCGACAGCAACACTGGAACACAGCTCTGACAGGGACAAGGCACCTGACCAATCGCAGTCCACACTGGAGCCAAACAGTTTTGCTCAGCAACAGCAGCGGCTTCTCGGATCCAGACATCCCACAGAGGATTTGTCAGGTGGCTGTCTAAAGGGGGGAGAACAGAATAACAGTAAGGCCAGGCAGACCCTAACGATGGCTCCCGGGGTGAGAGAGGGAGCAGAGGGAGGACACGGCTCTGTTGTGAGTTTGTGTCAGTCAGGAAGAGGGGATGAGTTGACAGATGACGACAGCAGTGGCAATGAACGTGGGATAGGTTTGGAGAAAGGAAAGGGGGAGGGTGCAGTAGAGGTTGACAGCGTTTATGTGCCATCTCACCTAGCCAGTGATGTAAATGAGAGTGGAAAGGCTGCTCAGAGAAATGCGTTGACTGATACCACAGTTCTCTCTCATATAGGTGAGACGAGACAGGGGATGGATGAGAATAAAAGCCCTGCGTTAGAGGTAGTTGGGTCGGGTACAGACACTGAGGTTGTGAGGGATCTTTATGCTGAAGGTCAGCAGAAAAGCAATCTATCAGCTGCCTGTCAAGACCAACATGAAAAACCAGAGACTTCAAAGGACAATGCTGTATCTGTTGAGTCTTCATCACAGGAACATGAGACTGCACCTTTCCAAATCTGTGTTCCATCAAAGGTCAGCACAGACAGTCAATGCATTCACACAACAGTTGTTCCAAGCGCAAGCAAAGCTGAAGAAATTCTTACAATAACATCCAGTGCTATGGTTGTGCAACCGGAAAGTGTGGGAAATGATTTTAGCCCTGTCCTGGCTGTAAAAATCCACAGTAGTGAAACGGAGGACTGTGAAATTCAGGATACTGCGTGCAAGCCTCTCGAGCTCCAGAGTTCCATAACAACGTCAGCCATACAAAGCAGCTCGGTAGTACAAACAGGCCCTGATGTAGAGGAGATCACAAAGGAAGATAAAGCAGCTTTGGACGAAGAGAAAGTTAACAGCCAGGGAAAGGGACAAAGTGAGATCAAAGCGACGAACAATGAGGCAGTGAAAGAACAGGAGGTCATAAATCAAACTGGAATTGCTAAAGGCAGTGGCTCAATCGGTGTTTCTAAGGCAACAGAAAAGGGTATAACAGATACAAATACTCCTGGAGATATCACAGCTTCATCTGTTGTTTCGTCAAAGAGCCCGGAAGCCTCAACAGTTACCCAGTCAGAGAAGCCTCATGATCAGGTGTCAAAGCCCGGAGATCATACTGCGGTAAACCCCATTGTTGCTGCTCCCCACTGTGAAGGAGAAACACTTGTTAAACATGTGTGTTTGAGCGCAGAGGCTGCAGAGGTTTCAGAGAGACAACCAGAAACAAACTGGATACAAGCTCTAAAAGAAGCTGCATCCCATACTCAGAGTAAACAAGATACCTTAAGGTAAATACAAGAGCATGTGTGTGTGTTTCAAAATATCATATGAGAAATAATGCCTTAAGATTTGGAGGTTAGAAGAGTGTACACGAGACTATACTGATAAAACTATGTTAATGTGAAATGAAAACTGAGAACTACACATGTCTGAGAGGTCAGTGGGGGTCAACATGGAAAAAGAAGCATGTTAGCATGTCACACGTATCGTCACAAAGAGAAAAGCACATGTGAAGTCACCAACCACAACTAAAAAATACAGATTTATTTTGACATTCCCATGGGTAATAATTATTTGACGTCCAGTTGTTTAGAAATCATATATTGCATCAGTTTCTTTCTTTTACTTAGCATTCCATTAACACCATGTCCAGGGCTTGTTCAGAGTGATATTACAGAGAGCAGCTTGAAAATGAATATGAATGAGGGGGTAAACACAGAGCTGCTTTTTGTTTGACTCGAGGCCCGGTCAGATGACTGTGCCTGTGGAAGTCTAATGGAAGAAATACAGCACTTTATATTCAAAGGATGACATCAGCTGGGACATCGTTCGTGCTCTCCAGAGCAAGAATGAGCCTTTTCTCAAACTGCTAAACACAATGCAGCAACACAAACACACACATGTACCTACAGTTCTTCTGCGAACACGCACAAAAAAAAAAACACACACACTTCTAGACGGATACAACCCCCTGTATAACCACACAGACACACACATTTGTCAATTGCCAGTCATTTATGGTGCATGTGCTGTAAACTAACAACAAATCCCCAACCCCCTCTTCTCTTGTGTTGTTTTTCCAGACCCTTCCCATCTCTGGAGTCTCCACAACTAGAGTTTCTAACACCAGCTGAAGAGATAGCTGCTCCTCCGAAAGAGGACGAGATCCCACCACCGGCTCAAGCTGTGGAGAAGACAACTGAGATCCCCCCTCTGAACCTTGAGAAGAAGCCAGTGGATCTTCCTGAACCTTTAAAGAAGCCAGTGGATCTCCCTGAACCTTTAAAGAAGCCAGTGGATTTCCCTGAACCTTTAAAGAAGCCAGTGGATCTCCCTGAACCTTTCAAGAAGCCAGTGGATCTTCCTGAACCTTTAAAGAAGCCAGTGGATCTCCCTGAACCTTTAAAGAAGCCAGTGGATCTTCCTGAACCTTTCAAGAAGACAGTAGAGCTCCCAGAACCAATACAGGGTACACAAGTAGAGCTCCCAGAACCAATACAGGGTACAAAAGTAGAGCTCCCAGAACCCAGGGTACAAAAAGTAGAGCTCCCAGAACCAATACAGGGTACAAAAGTAGAGCTCCCAGAACCAATACAGGGTACAAAAGTAGAGCTCCCAGAACCAATACAGGGTACAAAAGTAGAGCTCCTAGAACCAATACAGGGTACAAAAGTAGAGCTCCCAGAACCAATACAGGGTACAAAAGTAGAGCTCCTAGAACCAATACAGGGTACAAAAGTAGAGCTCCAACAAGAGGCAAAGAAGGTAGAGCTCTCAGAACCAACCAAGAAAGAGGAAGAGTCTCCAAAAGAGCTCCCTGAGCCTAAAAGTGAGCCAGTTACTTCAGACATAGCTAAGGGGCCAGCTGAACTTGAAGAACCAATAAAGCCCATAGAAGAGCTGCAAAAGCCAACGAAATATGAGGACCCAGAACCAACAAAGACTGCAACGGAGCCACCAAAACCAGAAAAGAAGCTGATCAGTGAGCTGCCAGCAGAGGAGCTAGTGGAAGACCCGGCCGAGATCCTACCTGAGGAGCCAATAATAGTGCCAGCTGAAGAAACAACAGCCACAGAGACCGTCCAGAATCCTGCTGAGGAGCCGCAGGACAGTGGGTAAGTGCTTTTGTTAATCATGGGATTAACACATAATGAATTACGATGAGTGTTTCCAAAAGTATTTATTTTAACAGCAAACAAAAGCAACTTCCACTCATTGTCCCACTGCAGAGTTTTCAGTGTAAGCCTACTTTGTGGAGCAATGTTTCCCTACAAGGCTGCTGCCAAGGGACTTTTCTCTTGACTAACTCTGGATTTAAAAAACATGTCCTTGTAATCTTCAATCGACTGAAATCTAAGGATTAATCCATTTACAACAACATGTTTAAGGGGAGACTGGTCATTTGTGGTTTACTGAGTTCATACGGGAAACCAGACATGAAAATGATTTATAAATGGCTTTTTAGACCCGATAGCTTTTCCTAAAACGTATAATAACATTTCCATTACAGTGATTTATCCGAGGCATTTTATTGCAGCAAACCTACTGTATTTGTGAAAAGGAGGACTCTTAGGGGGCCATGTGCTTTACAGCTCAGCAGCTCTGCCTGTCACACATTAAAATGGATTTCCACGCGATTTCAGTGTACCCTCGGTGGCTTTGTTTGGCTTTCATACACCTCGAGGGCGCCTGGTCGCTTGATGCTGTCTGCAGCGATTTACCAGTGTCTGCTTGGATGAATGAGACGCAGTATCACTAATTTGTGTGAAACCTCAGTAAACCCTTAACGTTATTCAAACTGATGACTAGGATAAATATACACACTTAACCCAGTGAGGACCTTCATGTGGGCATTCAGTATTTATTCAAGCATTTTAAAGCTCTGGGTAGACCATCTGAACAAATTGTGCAAGAATGTTTTGTGAAAGTGTTTTTCCACTGTTTTAACTATGTGAGGAATGTCTTTTGGGAAACTCTATTGAAGTCAAATCATTGCTGCTGATTTATTTCCACTTGAGCTTCAGCCTTTCTTTGTTATCTGTCTTAATTGTCACTCTCTGCTGCTGTTTGTGGAATGACCAGGAGCCGTCACACATGCCAGAGTAGCACTTGCTGCCTGTCAGTCACAACACTTGTCCCATCACTGCTGTTGGAGACATAGAGGCTTGTCCTAGGGAGGAGGAGTGACAGCGCTATTTCCATAGGTTTCATCAATATATAAAGTTACACTTGGTACCAGAGTTAGAATTGTGACTGCCTGGTCAATGATGTGTGTGTGCGAGTGTGTACATATGTTTTTTCCCCGCCCCTAGAGGCTGTCCTAGCTGTCAGTCCTGCTCAGTCTGTGCGGCTTTGTGAACTGAAGCCTGTAGTGGGAGGAATTTTCGGGCAGGCACTCAGCCCCACTGAAGTCATTTTCACAGACCAGACAGAGTGGAACAAAAGCCAGAGTAAAGAGAAACACTGGAGCATGTGCTGCAGCGTGAGTGTGTGTGACAGAGTCAGTCAGAAGCACAGGCAGAGGACAGAAGGACTGAGACGTACACCCTTTTGCTCTGCTGTTTCTGAGTTCAGAGAAGTCTTTTCCATCAGTTATTTTTAAAACAGCCCTGAAGGCGTGTGTTGGATTCCTCAATGACTGAACTCTGGGTAAGTTGACAAGAAGTATGTGCCCTATTTTCTTTGGCGTTCTTCTGTGTAAGTCCCTCCAGGTGGATGCAACAGATGGTCTGTAGGTAACTAGTGCTAATTACGCTCTGTCTCTGCTGACCTCACCACATGAGAGGAGGGGAGAGAAACATAGAAAGACCAAGAGACAGAAGGCAGGAAAAGAAGGAAAAAAGTTGCGAAATATACCCTGTACTTTAAAAACAATGTAACAGGTTAGAGCATGTTGATGATACACTGTTGACGAGGCATGCCACTGTCGAGTACTTATCCTCTGTTAGACTACTGTGTGAGTGTTCAAAAAAGTTATCATAGACTTTTAATTTAAAGAGTACAATTATTATGGGCATTGCAGAAAATGTTAAGGGAGACTGCTGTGTGACATGTTAATGCCCCATAATACTTTTTGTATAGATGTTACACAACTAGTTCTAATAAAATCTTCTTTAAAGCCATTTTTTCCGTTGAATCACTTTGGGTATGACTGTGACTACTCAGCTTGGTATGTAGGATATTTCTCATCCATGTTTTTAAAGTAAAGGGAAGCAGGACGTGCTATGGCCCACACTGTACTGTAAATAGACTAGTTGCCATGGCAATTGTAGGTTCATGCGGTTCTCCTGCCATAAGTGAAGTTGTAAAATCTGTCATTCAACCACACTCGACTGACTTTATGTAATATTCAATCTATGTTGTGGAAGAAGATAATTTGTTTATTATTTAGGAAATACTCGTTTTCAATATATACAATGTGTTCTTGATTGTGCAGCGTGTGCGTGTTTGAGGGGTCAGTATGAGTTATCTGATGGCTGCACGACAGAAATGGTCCTCATTGTTGCAGCACTAGAAAAAGCTGGTTTTATTTACAACTCTGTTTATACTCTGTTTACCATTAAACACCCTGCCTGGACTTATTGTCTCTTAGGTCCAGCTGTTTCCCCTAGATTTCGCTAACTGGTGTGTGTTCAATACAGTACAATCAAAGTCCCTTTTGTCTACTCAATGGTCATGAAAGATGAGGTTAGAGAACCAGGTTTGTTATCTGGACTGTGACAGAAAATGACGTCTATGTATCGCTGGACTGACCTTCTGAAGAACTGCTCATAAATCTGACTCACCAACAGTACAAAACCCTGTATTGCTTTCTGGTGTTTATGCCAACAAAACTGCACTCATGTGAAAAAGTGTGTTGCTGAAAACTGCACATGTTCTCCCCCTCACACACTGTTTCAGGAAGAATATAAGTTGGAAAGTTTCTGCTTTTAACCTCAGTGGATCAGCTGTCATTATCCCCACATACAACCCACTGAACCAGTAAATACTATACACTTGTGTGCAGGATAATCTTATTTTCTGCCAATTGTCTCTTTCCCTATGCGCTTGATTTATCTTTCTATCTGCTCCATAGCAGTTCGTGTCCATCTTTGGAGGCAGCAGCGAGTCTTATGACGGTTTGCTCAGACTGTGTTGTGACTTGGTTATTTCTATTTCCAGGGTGCATGTGCCAAGTTGGCCACAGATGCTGACATATGTATAGCTTTGGCCTGCTGGTGTAAGTCACAGACTGCGGATTCGTAATGAGAGGAATGGGACCAAATAAAAATTCATGTATGGATTTGTAGGACGTTTTCTTTTCATGCAACCATCCTGCAGCGTTTAGAAAATGATGTAGTTTTAAGATGGGGTGATGGGAAACAGACTTGTGTAATATGTAAACTTTACCTTGCTACGCCCTTAAGAAAAGCACACACGCTCATTAAATGTTATTAAGTTCTGACTTTACTGGAGAGAGAGATGGAGGATAACAGAGCTCAGTTTCAGTGTGAAATGAGCTGGAGAGACGTTTGGAAAATTGCAGCTCAGCGGCAGCAGCCGACCTGATGCCTCACTCCTGTAAATGTGTTTTAGTTGATGGAGGTTTTTTGAAGCTCTGCAGAAGAGGCTACTGGGGTATTTTTAGAGCTAAACAGGAGGCATGCCCCAAGTGGGGAACAGCTGCATGGGCGTCCATCGCATTGCCTGTCAGATTAGAGAGCCTACCACTCCTGATAAGACCAGCCTGGATCCGGGCCAAATCCACTCCACCAGGTGGCTGATGATGACAGAGCCAGACATCTCCATGCAGGCTACTTCACTGCAGGGCACGTACAGCAAGCAAGGGAAACATGGATTTCCATGTAAAGGGACTAATGACAGGGGTTACATGTCATTTCAACGACAAAGTGTTCGTAGGATGTTTGTAGAGAGCATTTTATCTTTGAAGATATTTGTTGGGGAAATATTTTCCTAGGCCCATACCTTTTCATTTCATTTAATTTCAAACCTTTATTTATCCAAATTGTCCCTTGAGATCATAGATCTCTTTTTCAAGGGAGACCTGCAGCAATTAGGTTCCACATGAAAACATAAAACAACATAAAACAATAGAGGATATCATACAACATGTTTACCAGCTACATTTAAATACTTATCAACATTTACAAATACCCATAGTTTCAAAGAGCATTTCACTTAGACTTGCTTTAAAAACATTCAGAGGAATAAAATTGCTCAGTTTCAATTTTAGCTGTAGACTGTTCCAAGCAAGTGGCGCTGCGCACATAAAAGCTGTCTTACCTAAGACAGTCCTTGCTCTTGGCACATCTAACAAGACTACATCATGCGATCTCAGACAATAGCTGCTTGCAACTCTCTGTGTTATCAGTGAGCAGATATAATACGGGAGTTTACCCAACCTGGCTTTATAAATAAACGTGTACCAATGACTGAGCCTCTGTACAGTAAGTGATGGCAAACCTGCCTTGGTATACAGTGTACAGTGGTGTGTAAGTGCTTTACAATTAGTGACAAATCTCAGTGCGCTGTGATAGGCGGCATCTAACTTGTTCAGGCAATGGGCAGGTGCATTCATATAGACCAGATCACCATAGTCCAGCACAGGTAAAAAGGTCACAGTGACTAGCCTTTTCCTGGCTTCAAAAGAGAAACAGGACTTGTTTCTGAAAAAGAAATCTAGTCTAACCCTCAGCTTTTTAAGCAGGTTATTGACCTGAAACCCAGTTGATCAGTTTGTACTGCCCTCACTGAGCTCCTGCAAACTTGGGCTGCTGTGCTCTCAGTGTTTTGTCTCCCTGTTCCTGCCTGTTGGCGTCAGCTGATAGAGGTGTTATAGTGCTTTCTTGTTATGCACAATGTTGATTATTCTCTCAGAACTAGCTAAATATATGGGTCTGGGGTAGAGATCTTCAGAATTGGTTTGGCAACCGCTGTGTCACCTGGTGGCAGCGGCACATGTCTTGTCAGTTCTCCGGCCGTTAACTCCAAATAAACCATCAGTGTTTGCCACCAAAGTTCCAGCTCTCCCTGTGTCTCTCTGAGTTTTGTCTCCATTGCTTAAGAAGTTTCCAACACATTACTACTAGCTTTAGGTGCATAGTGCTACATGTTTCTCTACTGTCTGCCTTGGTTAATTTCTCTAGAGGGATATGCAGTGTGTTGTCAGCGGGCTTTCCAAATCTCCATACTTGGCCCTCTTGTTTCGGCCTCTCTGTTGATGTTTTGTGTTCCCCTGCAGGTCCTCCCTCACTGAGCAGGCAGAGAGAGGTGACCGTGCCCCTGCGTCTCCCCAACCTCCTGCATCCGAAAACCACTTCCTGCCCGCCCTCCCTCGTCACCTCCAAGACGCCACAGAGTTCCCCACTCCTCCTCCCACACCCCCGGAGAGACACTCACCTGAAGGAACCCCACCTGCTTCTCCCTGCTTTCCTCCCCCTCCTCCTCCAGCCCTTGCCTCCCCTCCTGTAGCTCCTGTTTCCCAGAGTGAGGGCCCTTGCCCTGCCTCTGAACCCTGCCACCCTACTTTAAGGTATGAACATAAACTCTGCCTGACTGTCAGCTGACTGCACTTTTCTGTGTTTAAAAATGTGTGTCCAATGTGTTTCTTTTATGATCCTGTTTGTAATGCCTCACATACGATTTGTCCCGTGTTAATTATAGTCCCTTTAGCCTGTTTGACGAAAAGTAGCCATGTCCTTATCCTTTCAAGCCCAATTCAGGTCAAATTACAGCATTAAATGGACATCTGGCACACTGAATAACCTGTTTGATGTTCTCAGGGCTTCAGAACAGAGAGAGAGTTTACTGGAAATGCAATCACCCATTAGGTTCCCTTTTTTTTCGTTTCTTTAAGAAATAGTTTGACATTCTAGGAGCTTATGTTTATTTTTTGCAGAGATGGTTGATATCATTCTCAAATTTTAAATGGGAAATCCTAGGGTTTACAGGTGTTTAGCTTAGTTTAACATTTGGACACTTTTCTGTGTGGATGATAGAAACATGATTTACATTTAAGTGAGTTTAAGGTAGCTGGAAGGTGGATTTAATCAGACAGAGCATTGTCATTCATGTCTACTTCAGGAACTCATAGTAAACAGGATTTTCTATGTATGAACTCAGTGGTTGAAAACTCACATGTATAATTGTGGCGCGTTATTGGTATAGCAAAAGCATCAGGATGAAATGTTTACTTGTAGATATTTTTAACATTACAGCATTAACTATAGCACTTACACACCCACAAACACACAATATTTATTACCATTTAAGCTGCTTGTGTATTACACTAGTGACTCATAACACTGATGCTGATGACATTTAAATGTTCTATTTTTGCTATCCACACAGCTTCCCTTCTCATAATAATCAACATTCCTCGAAAATCACACCAGGCTTTGCAATTTATCTCAAATACCTACTTTTAAAGAGTGAATGACTCAGCCACTTTGACAGTGCTTGCACTGTCAGTTACAACCAGCAGAGGGTGTTCTCCCTTCAGAGTGCAGTGTTCATGTTGTAGGGCCAGCCTGTGTCTGCACCCTGCTGTATGAATGCTGCAGGTATAAGAAAGCAGCACAGGGACACACACCTGCTCTCATGTATCTCCCTTAGCATCAGTGTTGTATGGAAACAACTGTTTGGTTTCTGTGTAGATTATACATATTTTGCTTTTGACTTGATACTTTTTGGCTTTCTATTTGCCTCTGTTTCTAAGAGAACACCAGCATTTTGAGAAGGCAAGGCTAGCACATTTTTGTTATATTATTTATGATATCAGAGAGGACTGTTAGGTAGCGGTTAAAGGGGGGGAGCTTTCTTACTGGATTTCACACATTACTCTTGTTGCCTGCAGACACACAGGACCAGCTATGTAATGCGCAGGTGTTAAGTATGGTTTCACTCTTGTTTATTTGTTTTAGAACAAAGCTACATGCAAAACAAAGAGCAGTATAACATCACATTTTTACCATTAATAACGTAATGCATTTCCCGTGGAGCTCCTCGATGATTCATGGTATTAGATTATCTTCCTCAAGGGCACTTCCGCTGGGCAAATGCTTGCCAGCATACGTCCTTGAATCCTCTTTCTAGTTGAAAATTGGCCCTTTTAAAATGTGATAATCAAAACGTTAGTTATCCAAAAACAAACACATACGAAGTGCTGAGTGATTCATTAAGAGTTGCATGAGTAAATTCAATCCCTTTTTATGAGATAAAAACAACTCAAGGTTCTCCTCTGATGTTGATAATGATTCTTAATTATTCATCTATTAGTAACTCCCACACATTTTGAACTTATGCTTTCAGTCATGAACAAAGCCAACAATTGAGGAGCATATCAGATCTGGCTAGATTCACCTTAAAAAAATCAGCTCAACCCATGTCCTTGATTGTGATTATTTATACAGCATTCTCTGTCCTATATTTGACAGTATATAAACCAATGCATTTTAAATATTTAACAAACTAACTCTCTTCACTTGTGCTTGTGACAAACATGTTCTCATTATTATCTCATCGACAACACATGTCAGTAATTAAGATAATTTGTTGATGGGTATCATAAGGTTTCCAATTGAAGTTCCCTGATTACTCCATTGATAGCTATTATCATCGGCTTTGTAGATACAAAGAGAAACAATATCACATGATTTAAAAATGTATTATTTGGATGTACTTTGAATCAGAGATGCCAGCGATTATTCTATTTTTCGAATATTCGTTACAGTCTCCATAATCGAAAATTATTTTTAAAATTCGATTTTATTTCTATACTTTTTTATTATTATTTATGTTTTTCTTTTTTTTCCTGGTTTGTTTCAACCAAAATATATCGGTCTGCGAATAATCGATTAATAATCGCCAGGGCTGTCCGATTTGCGAATTTGATCATGGTCCGTTTCTGGCATCCCTACTTTGAATGCAAACAGATAACGTTTAAGAGTGAATGTTTTTGAGAAACAGCCTCTGGGAATTCATCCCCTCTGGGATTGTTTATGGGAGCGATGCAGCCTTTTCTTGGCAAACAAGGAACAAAGCTCCAGACTCTTACTCTGCCTGATCATCAGATGTTCAGAACTGATCACGGCCCAGGGTGTTGTCATAGATATCTATAATACAAATATCTATAATACAGATAACTATAGAAATAACCAGGATTACTCAAAACATGTCTTTAAACAGTATGCAACTTGCAGAGCTTTTTTAACCACCCACAAAGACCTGTGGATAGATCTTGTGATTGCAGTAGCGTGCAATATTTGTCTTGCTTTTGTTGATGATCTCGGATATTTGAGTTTAGCAGTGCCGAATTAAGGGGCATACTGTCTGTTTTCGTAGTTTAATTGGAGACTTTACCAGTGATTCAGACTCATCATTTAAATGTCTCGACTATCACAACTCATGTTTTACTTTAACAGTACTGAAAATTGAGGTTATATTATTTTGTTTACGGAAATGCTTTACTAAAGAATGTATTGCCAATCTTTCCACTAAGCTTCAATCCACACCCATTACACCACAAATGGTTCCATCACATTCTGCTCTGTCATATTCAATCCCCTGCAGGCTACACATATTTTAAATCTAGTGATTCTGATTCCTTTGGAGCGCTGTTATGAATCTTTCAGAAAGAACTGCCACAGCCATCTCTTCCAGTGCCTGAGTTCGATGAATTTTTTATTTCTTTCTTTTCTTCAGTCTGCAGTTGGAACAGCAGTGCAAGGCCAGACTCTTAAAGTAGCGACACAGAGAGGATGTTATTGTCAGCAATACAATAGGGTAGGAATTTGTACTTCACACTTACATTCTTTGCTGCCCTAGATACATCTTTGGGTTGGTATGGGGGTGGGGATGGCAGAAGAAATCAATATTTTTAGGGGTGTATGTTGGGCGTTGTGAGTGGGCAGCTATTTACTTGTCCCCTTGGGCTGTAAAACATCGACCAACAGGCCCATCCGAGACTAGAACACATCGATATTCTTTGTGAACACAAGTTAATGGACTCCATGTTTACATAAAAACACTGGCCCTTTTTAAATGAGTTGTTAGTCTAGGCATGATCACTGGGTTTAGTGTTCTACATGTTACTGTGGAAGTGGAGATTCTGTGTCTTTAGGCCACAGGCAGAGACACTTCACCTGAAACCTGTGTACAGTAAGTTTGTGCGACTTCAATTGCTCCGGGCTGGATCTGCTATTGTGGCGAGCCCTCATTCCCTCACTTTCCCATGAGTGTACAATGGATTAATTCTTCTCATATTTCCAATGCCTCTCTTTCCCATCGTTCCTTGACTTAGGATGGGAAATTTGAAGAACCTGCTCTTATTTCCATCCCACAGGACGCATTCCCTGCCCCTGTCCCACACACACAGATGTCTAAATGAAAAGAAAAATTGCATGTCTAGACAGAATATCATTATTGCTCTTCTGGTCTTTGATACAATTCATGGTTTGATGAGAGTGCCAGTAAATTAGATCACCAACCATGCATGCTGTCCAGGGATTTAATCCCAGAGACTGAATTCATTTAGAAATGTAGCTTATGTTCATATCTCTTAAGCCACGAATGAAACCTCTGAATTAAGCTTTTATGCGCAAATGTGTGCTTATGTCTAACATGTTGATGTGTTATCATAATTCTTCTTTAACATGTAATATAGGATTTTAAAGTTGGAGTTATTTTGGTCTAATATTGTCTGTTTTGTGAATGTAGACTGGTAGAAAGACTTGCTTGAATGAAGGAGAACACAATAGGGTCAGATTTGAATAGTACACACCAATACTCTATTGGTGTGTATTGGAGATCTATGATCTCAATGGGACCAATCTGGATAAATAAAGGTTTGAAATTAAATGAAATACTCGTTTCTCAGAGTCTATTGTTTACCTCAGGCTTCACTCTGGTTGGCCACGCCGAGTGCTGGAAGCTTCCATTGTGTGAAAAGGAGGCACACACATGACATTTTCACTGTGCAAGTCACTGGGTGAGAGATGGGGGAAGACAGGCAGGCTCGCCATGTACTGTTGCCATAGGAGGGTGTCAGAAGGGGGCCGACAACGTGAAAGAGAAAGCCCCTGTTCGTCAGTGCGGTTTTTGGGGGGTCTGCTATTGTTTGGCTCGTGGTAGCGGATGAGAAAAAAGCTGCTTGTCTTTTTAAAGGCACAGGAGGCTGGAGTCAGGGGAGAGAGTGGAGGGGGAGGAGGCAGTAAGAGCAGCAACACAGCTCAGCAATATCGGAAGCAAAACACAGAGGAGGTACCTCATGCAAGACGGCAAGAAAGCAGGATTGTTATTTCATCCTTTTTGTTTTGGATTATTCTCTTTTTGGCATTTTTACTCTTGGGGATTTTATTCCTTCTGGTGTTGCATCATTTTTACACCAAATGAGGAATATTCCGGGAAGCAGCACCGGCTCAGGGATGCTGTGCAGACAGTGAGGAGCCTTTAATCATCCTCTGCTTTGCTCCTGATGCGAGCGGCTCATCCTCTGCACTGCAGCACAGCAACGCTCAGCCGCCGCTCACCTCCACGGACGCAGGCTGCCTGCCTCCTCGGCAACAACAGCGACAGGAGAGGTTGTTTTGGAGGGAAGGGGGGAGGAGGAGGGTGGATGTGGAGGGTGGCTGGAAAACAGGAGCAGCCAGGGGGGGCAGAGCTAGGTGAGAATGGGAGCCAACGAGTCCATGGATCAAGGAGAGACCCCCTCTCTCTCTCAAGAACACATGTGAGTGTGACTCCACCGCCTCAGTGTTCTGTGGGTAAACATGCAGAGGTGTGATCAAAAACAAGAAAATCACTTTATTTAACAAAAGGTCAAAAGGCAGCTCCAAGTGCTTCCTCTTTTCTGTCATGTTTATTTAATCATGGCGTTAAATTGGCCGTCCATGCAACATATTTTTCATTGTGCATGCAGGGGGATCTCTTATGCAGAATGCAGTCACTTGTGAGTAAAAGTCTGCTCGCCATGTTGTTATATACTGTTGCAGGATGAAGCCCGACACACATCTCTTCTTCAGTGTTTAATGCATGTTTTGCGTTATTCCAATTTGACGTACTGAGCACGTCATTGTTGTTGTGTGCTTTTGTGATGTAAATACGGATGAGACAATGTGAGCACGTGCACAGACACATGTGCATGAGTGTGCCTTGGATGCAGTACTGTGTGTGCTTGAGAAAGATGGTAGTGCTTCAGAAGAGCCTGTGGGAACCAGAATCAGGCGATGAGTGCAGGAGGTGCCGCTGGGAGGCAGGTGGGGAGATGTTTTGTTCTGTGTGATGGAGGACAGGACTATAGAAGCAAGACATAGTGACGGTGTTGAAATAGAACGCGCTGTGTGGGGGGTGGAAGAAGATAACTTAGGAATAACTGTGGATCAGAGAAAGAGTTAGAGAGGGAGTGAGACCGAGCAAGAGTGCTCCACTTTGCTGTTTTATTTATATCTCAGACACACCACTGCACGGGGGAAGAAGAATCAGGGGAACCAGAGGAGAGGGATAAGGGGGAAAGAGTGGCTGTATGTGTGTTTGTGCTGTATTGCAGAAATGAATGATTTATAGCATAATACATAAGTCATTTTTCTTCTCCAAGCTCTGATAAATTCAGAACTCAGAGGACGGAGTACTGGTTAAACTCCCTTAGTTGTGCAACAAAGGCAAAAGCAGTTATGGTATGTAAAGCATTCAAACATCAACATGTTAGGCACCAAACCAAAATAAATGAATGCTTAAAGGTGGGGTAGGTAAGTTTGAGAAACCGGCTCGAGATACACTTTTTGTTATATTCCATGGAATGCTCTTAACATCCCGATAGCAATGAATATCTTAAGTGCTTTGACAAAAAATCCATTCAAAATATGTAATCTGTGGAAGCCGTAGTACTGTAAAAAGCACGACCAATCATCTGAGCTGACCCGCTAAAATGATTGGATGGCCTACCTGCCTGTCAGCCTTCCATCTGTGCACAAACTTATCTCGTGCCCTCATTGGTCATGTGCGCGTTTGTGTGTGTTGGAGGAGGGGCTCTGTAAGGAAGTAGCAGATTTCTTCCGGCTGTGTATTTTCAAATTCTAGCCCACTTGAGCTGGTTTCTCCAAAATTACCTACCCTACCTTTAAGCAAATTCATTTCCATTATATTCTTAAAACTTAAACTAGTGAGCACTTTGTTTGTGAGTTTGTGTTGGTGAGGGTTGGGATATTACTGAATGAACCCAGCATCTGATCTCATCTTCAAAATGGATATGTTAACCCCCTCCTTGCTGGTGCTCTGTCTCACAGACCTGGCCTGTTGTTGGTTAGTGAGCCATCTGCTTGTGAAGTCTCAGATTAGGCTCACTGAGGTATTACACGTGGACATAATCTTAGTCTGACACTCAGTTCTCTCAATTGCTTCTTTGTTTTGAGACTGATTGGATTTTAAAGGGACACCAGATTTGAGAGCTGACATCAGTCTGGATGGAGAGACTCGTGGCTCTGTTTATATGACCTGCAGAAGGTGCAGAGTGATTCTCCATAAGATTTCATTTCCTGAAGTTGAAGAACACAAGAGCCACTATGTGCTCTTTTTCCTTTACAACGTTTTCCCCCTGCATGCTGGCTCACCACATCACATGTGTGGAGAAACTGGACAGGCTCTTGTAAAATAAAAATAGGTTGTTATGATGTTTCACTATGATGTCATGCTTTAGATTCAGACACTCCACCGGATTGAAGCACAGGAGCTCCCTCTGTTGGTGTCTTTAGTTCCAGTTCATACACTGGTTATGGTGTCATGAGGGACAGACTCTTGGTATAACTGCCTGTTATATATCATATGATTTTACTCTCTTCCTTATTTAAAATATATAAATATATATACATTTACAGTTACTATAATATAATGAACATTTTGGTGTAAAATGTTTACTTCCAGGTATTTTCATGTTTATACTGCAAAACAATGTTTCTTTCTAGGATAGAAAACTTCTATTTATACACTAAAATAGGGGTTAAAACTCCCACCTAAAACCCCTTAAATCAGCAGTTATTTTATCTTTTCAACCCCAACTGTAGTAAAAGTGTTACTTTATTAAGTGGAAATTATGTTGGTTAATTTATAAATCCTAGTTCAGTCGGTGACATACATGTATGATAAGGCAAAGCATGTGAACAATTAATAGTGCATTGAATTGCTACATAGACCATTTTACTTTTTTTCTTTTTCTTTTCCTTTAATCAGTAGATCCTTTAATGCCCAAAATGATATCATAAGATCACAAATCAACATGATATAGAAAGCTCCCAAAAAATGAAGAGATATCATGTTGGTTCTTGGATGATTGTAGAAATGGAGCAAAAAAGAGGGTGCCAGGCAACTAAAGGGACTGTAGCATTGGAACGGAAAACAAGATAGATGATTGGAGTGCAGATGGAGAGAGTTTTGATGAAGATGGTGCAGCTAATCCATTGAGGCTAACCACACAGCTGCTTAGAGCTAATCACATTTAGTCCCTCCTTAATTCTGTAATCAAATCTTTACAAAGAGCAGATAAGTGCTTGCTTTGCATATCCAACACCTTATTTTTGGGAAGAATGTATATAGATATATCTATATATCTATATATATATATATCTATATATATATAGATATATATATAGATATATCTATATATATATAGATATATCT
>NW_011356109.1:35813-41240 GCF_000735185.1 Notothenia coriiceps
GGGGGGGGGGGGCGTCAGTCAGCTGGAGGGAACTAGATCTGAGGCCACACTGTATACAAACAGGCATGCTACACTGAAAAAACTGAAACGTTTACTTTAATTAAATGTATTATGTCAACAGATGTCATATAACTGGGTTAGTTGAAAGCAATAATATTAAGTTTAAATAAAACATATATGCTTCAACTTAATAGTATTGCTTTCCACTGACCTAATACAGTTATATGAAATCTGTTGACGAAATACATTTAAATAAAGTTGATACAAATACAATTGATATTGTATGTTAACATATATTAAGATATAAAAAAATTTAAAAAAGGGAGAAGGGGTCAGATTAAATAAGTGTAAACTTCTTCCGAGCGTCTTTTCGGACGTGTAATTAGCTAAAGCTTTGTTGTTTATTGATATCAGACAATGATACAACAGATTATTCAATTATGAATTAAATATTTCGTTTTGTTATTGCATTCATTTGTATAGTACTGTATCATGTCTGTATCATCTTTTGTTTCATTTGTATTTTCTTTGGTTTTACAAGCTCGAAAAAAAAAAAAAAACTAAACTAAAGTCAACATTTCAGTTTTTTCAGTGTATGGACAGGAGAATGAGAAGTCCTAACTCCCTGGTGATAATATTCTAAATAACCCGAAACCTTTTCACATTTATTCATCCTTTAAACCTCAGTGTGATGCTCTGTCAATGCCTCACTTCCGTACATTTTGCAGTGATTGACATGTACAGACCATAGTCAAACATCACAAACCCACTCTGACTTAACCAGCACCGGCCAGAGCAACATGCAAGCAAGAGACACATTTATATTTGGACTACAGAGGGTTTGAAGTGTATTTTGGATCCTGTTTCATCATCACAGGCCATCTTCAGTAGAGTGCCAAGACTTATTGTCATCCCTATAAATAACAATGCCTCTAGTTTCTTAAATCACAGCATACTTTCCAAATACACTTCCCTTGGAGGTTCCTCCTATCTCAACTGTCATCCAGGACCTGGTGCAGATGAACCGTACACATGTACATTATCATGTCAACATGCCTTCCATCTTCCTCTCAGCATCTACACTCAGCATCTCCACAGCTCCTTGTCCTCTCTGACGTCGCCCCTCCTCCAACACTAGAGAGCTCCTTTTCTCTATCTGCCTTTGCCTGAGTAAAGACTCTAGACTGGTAAAGCCTGTTCCCTCTCCTCGTCCACTCTCAGGCATGGATGCTGCACTGCAGGCAGCCCCTGCTCAGCATCCTCCCTCTTCTGTTTACCTGTCTGCGTGAGATTCCAATGCAGCTCCCCATCTTGTATTCCATGTCCTCCTCTGGTGAAGTGACTCTGGCACTACACGGCTTGCAGAGCACCTTTCTGCAGAACTGCATCGTTATTTCAGCCTGAGCATCGCCAGGGCTGGCAGGTCTCTGCTGGAGCAGTGGAGTGAGCGTGTGCACGCCTCTGTGGCTGTACGAGTGTGTGCCTCAGTGACTAATACGCGCTCTGCACTGCATTGCCCCTGTTGAGCCTGTGACATATCTTTTCAAGTCATTGTTATATATAAAAAAAAAGCAACAAAAAAAACGTCATTACATAAGGAGCCTAATTAGAGGAGTGTGAGGAAGGGAGCTGCTCTTCTCTGCCTGATACGCAGCTTAGCCTCACATCACTGCACGGGTGTGACTGAAGCACTGCTTTGGAGGGAAAACATGCTCAGAGGGAGAGAGGACGAGATGGGAGGCAGCAGAAAGAGTGCCTGTCTCTTTAAGTGCCAGGAGATGCAAGGATGATGTTCGTACATCATCATGATGAGAACACACAATGATATCAGTGTGCTCATCTAGCTGAATGGAATCATAGTGATGTTAACTCAGTCAAAATAGAGCCAGGGGAGACTGAACACATTTTATGCAGGGTTTTTTATGTTTTGATCCACGTTTTGGGTTCCGCTACATATGACAGCAGAAACATGAATCCTGACAAGATATTTTCCCAACGTTCCACATGGGGTGTACAAAAGGGGGTTTTCTTTTAAATAAAACAATAAGAGAATAAAGACTTTATTAAAAAGGGTATCAATGAATTGCACTTTTTTTTATCATTATTGTTCAGGAATAAGAGTACACGATAACAACCATGAGAATGTTTAGAGAAAGACCAAGTCTAGCAGAGTGGTGCTCAGATAACAACCCACTGCTTAACGCAAAGCCAAGGAGGTCCTTTTTTTATTTAAAAAAAAAAAAAAAAGTTCCTGGGAATCAGCATCACAAACAACCTTGCATGATCATCGCACATTTGAAAACATCATCAACTGGCAAAGGATGTGCATAGGACATCATAGGTGCCCATCTACCGAACAACATGCCCAAGAAGAATCTAAGAGATAATAAATAAAAACACCCAAGCCACAACTGTTCCCCTGCTGCCATCGGTCAAGAACAGGAAGTACCTGCTACTGTACCACCTGACTACAGCGCAGCTTCTTCCTCCAGCTGAAGCATTCATCCTCCACAAAAAAGTTTTGCTTGTTTTCTTTTTGTATGTAGCATAAAAGGACTGCAACTGCATTTTATTGCATACCTGTGTTGTACAATGACAATAGATTAACCTTGTACGAGAACACCGGAACCTGGAAGGATGATGTTGGTTGGTTGAAAAGCATTAAGTCGGTAGTTAATATGTTTGCTTTAACACAGATATCGGGACAACCAACCGTTGTGCTTCATATTACTGTAAGCCACTTGTTCCCTGCCTTTTCAAACCTTGTGGGACCTTAAAATAAAGCAATCTCTACTTGTGACTCATTGTCACTAGTTGCACGTCTGTGGGTCATGGTCTTTAAATGCTCATACATGCCTCTTTGTTCTAGAGCACAACAATTTCAAATAAGCAAATGCACAAAGTTTAACCCAGGTTTTCCCAACCCTCATTTAAAGCCATTCAAATGACAGCAATATAGGTCATATTCCGATTAATTAATTAAAACAGTACCAGCTTTCTCCTTTTTTTCCTTTTATTATTCAAACTTTTAAAACAGTAAAAAACTCAGATTAAATCAATGTGTTCAACAGAAATAAGTAACTGCTGGACGTTTCGAACAATTCAACAACAAAAAAAGGCGGCAGGGTCCATCACTCAGGCTGCATGTTTGAAGGATCGATCATTGTGTCCCTGATGTCGTAGGCCCCTATAAGTTCCTGGGTAAAACAACATAACAGTTGAAAAAATGAAAATCAGGATTATGACATAACAAAAAGAGTTAACATTTATTTTAGCCATGTATATTCTCAGTTTTCAGACTAAAACTTATTAACCTTCCATCGCTTTGGGCTGATGGAGACAATGCACTGTTTACGGATGCTTGATCCTCCAGCTTCCACCTCTCCCTCCTCCACTGGAGCTGAGAAACAAAGACACAGAACGCTGGTTAAATAATTTATCTAGAGACATTTGTATTGATCAGAATAATACATCAAAATATGAAATCTTCTTACCTATACAAGGTAATTTGTAATTATCTAAATACATCCTAGCCAGCCCATCCTGAAACACAAACAGCATTTTCACACTTGGTAACGGTCACTAGAGGGCAGAGAAGTTCCGTTTATCCAAACATCAGCTAAGGAAGCTCACCCTGACGAGAAAGGACGTGTGGAAAATGTTCTCAACTGTCCGGGAAAACGACTTGGGGTCGATGACAAACTCGTAATAGGATATTGGGGATGTTGCTGTGACAGAAGCAGAGACACGTGAGCGAATAATAATCACACGATGAAGAAATATCATATAGGTCGGCTTTAAACTCACGATCATCTTGGTAATACGTCTTCAGGTATCCCAGGATCCTCTCCACCTCTTTCTCTGTCGCTTCTTGATGGGAGCCTCCCATTTTCTTCAGCTGACAAGACAACATTAACATGACAATCAAAAACGCTGTGTTTTTAAAGATTATTGACTGAAAATGTTACTTTTAGATAAAGGTGTATCATTATCCAAAATAAATCCATGGGGCTGTAAGTTACCTGAGTAGGCATTATCCTTTTGACTTCTTTTCCGGGGGCCTTCCTCTGCCGCTCTATCCTTTGCTTTGGAGGAGGCGGCTCTGCATGGAACGAGCCCATCCTGATGAAATGATTCACAATGATGAAAGATTTAGGGACAGAAAGTAGAACAAGGAACAATAAAAACCCAGCAAAGACGCAATACTTGAGTTATAAACAATTATAGTAATAATAAACATCTTTAAAGTGGCAATAGACAACTTTTGGGTTAAGTAATGGTTACATCACCATTGTCAATATTAGTTCTGTATGAGCTCTGCTTTAAAAAATGTGTAATCTCCCTTTCACAATAAAATCATTAGACAAACACTGCATCTCTGCTTACTTAAGAGCAATTTGCCTAAAGGCTACTAAACAAAAGGTAGTGGAACAACAGGAGTGAGGTAACTAAGTCTTGAGTTTTTGAAAACTGAAAGAGATCGGGTTATCTTCTGAAAACGGTTGATGTTCATTCAACGCAGACTTCAAATCAGCAGCTTTTAATTTTACGAACATTTTGTGATGCCTTCTGTTATTTCTTATAATTGTTATTGACACATAGTAGGCTTGTTTGAGACAAGCGAGACCTGCGCAGACCTGCGCAATTTCGATCAACGTCTTGCTCGTGCGTTGCATGATGGTTAGTCATTTTGTCCGACTTGCTCTGGAGGCTCGCTCACATGAGACGTTGAAATCTCGCGGGACAAAGACGCTCGCAGCCTTGAGAGCGAGGCGAGGCGAAGCGCCGCAGTTCCTCTCCACGGGCTGCGGAAGCAAAATGCTTTATGGGAAACGATTCGCTGGTATCTCGAGCTGAGCGCTCATTGGTGGTTTGTACCCCGTGCTGCTGATGAAACTCTCCAATTGGCTCGGCAAAAGTTTGTTGTTGTTTTGTGTCGCCCCCTCCATTAACATTTTTCATAATTGTTCCACAATGTTTATCATCATGAAATTAATATCTATATAATGTTATACTATACTTGCACTGCTTACCGTTTTTATACTTTATATATCTTAGCATATTCATACCATAGGATTCATACACACTGTTCATACTGCTCACAGGCTGCTGTTTATATCTAGTGTATTCATACCCCCTCGTTGTCTCAGTACCTGTAATCTGTGCAATAACAATAGAGTTGAATCTAATCTTGAGCAGGAACAAATGTATTTACTTAGTACATCTGACATTAACGATTAAACACGTGTGCATTCTTTATAAATGCAAACCGAGTCAAGCCGACTCCGGAGGTGGCGGTATGCACCTTAAAGTTGTTTGCAATCCGCCAAAAAACCGAGAGAAGAAGAAGAAGAAGGAGAAGAATAAGAAGGAGAAGAAGAAGAAGAAGAAGAAGAAGAAGAAGAAGAAGAAGAAATAAAGAGATGT
>NW_011356109.1:41280-41964 GCF_000735185.1 Notothenia coriiceps
GTGTCGTCGTTGGCAGTCTACAGATAAGAAGAAGAAGAAGAAGAAGAAGAAGAAGAAGAAGAAGAAGAAGAAGAAGAAGAAGAAGAAGAAGAAGAAGAAGAAGAAGAACTCCCCCGGCTGCGATCGGCTATTCTCGTCTACTTTCGAGGCGAGCCGCAACGCGTCTCAAACAAGCCTATAGCCTGCTGAGGAACTCACATGTAGTGGAAGGAGGGGGCTGCCCTGAAACAGCTCTCTGCTCTCTGGGCCACTTTGTGCCAAGCATCCGGAGGCAGGTAGCCAATAGCTTCTCCGATTGGCTGCTCGTCCTCCCCGTCGTTCAGTCGGTTCAGACCCATGTAGGACAGCTGTCAGAGAAGAGGGAAAAAGATCTCCACATGACTACTGCAACGTTTTCGGTCTTGGTACTCACCTTACTAACATATTGACCTTCTATGGCTGCCCTGAACTAAAGACGTATTCAGGAGATTAGTCGACTAATCGTTGCATGTAGATAATGTTATGATTATAATATTATTTATTTATTTTTCTCCCAAAATTGTTTCAGTTAATTGACTTAATGAACAGGGGCCTCATGTATAACGCCGTGCGTAGGATTGAAGTGGGAAGGTTGCTTACGTAGTAGAAATCCGGAAAAATAGGTCCATACATTTTCCGCCACTTTCCGATTCACCAAACATTGCG
>NW_011356110.1:0-7812 GCF_000735185.1 Notothenia coriiceps
GAGATCTGCATGGAGGAATGGGCCAAAATACCAGCAACAGTGTGTGAAAACCTTGTGAAGACTTACAGAAAACGTTTGACCTCTGTCATTGCCAACAAAGGGTATATAACAAAGTATTGAGATGAACTTTTGTTATTGACCAAATACTTATTTTCCACCATAATTTGCAAATAAAGTCTTTAAAAATCAGACAATGTGATTTTCTGGATTTTTTTTTTCTCATTTTGTCTCTCTTAGTTGAGGTATACCTAGGATGAAAATTACAGGCCTCTCTCATCTTTTTAAGTGGGAGAACTTGCACAATTGGTATTAGGAATAGGAATTGGACTAAATACTTTTTTGCCCCACTGTACATATATAGCCTACATACACAAATATATCCTATATATAACTATATACTGTATAAATACATAATGTTATACAGGCTTTATCGTGAAAATCATAAATCTATTTGAATTAAGCTTAGCCTCCTACAGTGTTACAATGTATCAAAACACAATAAATAAATAAATATACATGAATAGATACAAATCGTAAATCATATAACTATTAGGCCAACATATTAGGCTTTGGTCAACAACAATGTTTTCCAAATGGAAACTACCTACTGAAACCCTAACTCTAATATTATAGATAGGCCTACACCAATAAATAACAGCTTTTATGAAGAAAAATAACAACATCAACGTTTTATTTTTCTTCATTAACGTCACATTGCTGCTTAGTTTAATGCGATGTCTTTTGGGTGAATAAATTACCCCAATACCCGTTATCGTGCTATTATTTTTGAAAATCCCGAACGGAAGCTTGAGGTCCACAGAGTGCAGCGCCAGCTTGCCTCCGCCGGAGCCCCAGCCCCCTCGGTGTCTCTCTGTCCCGGTGTTGCCATTCCGACGCACATCCCTCGCAGAAGAGCAACAGCTACGCGGAGTTGCCCAAAGTGGACTACACAGATTCTTCTGCAGATAGAAGGCGACCTGATACCCGGCTTTCATATCCTCTGCTCGGGGAGACCAGCAGCCGTGGGATGCGCCTGGACAGAGGTTCGGTGAGGTTAAAGTCGGATAAAGAAATGAGACTGGAAGGGTGCAGACTGTAAGCATCGCTTTCAAAACTCCGGAGGAATAACGGGACCTGAATGAATGTAAAATAAAGCGTTCGGTTATTTTGTTTTATTTATTTTTTTATACGGGGCGTAAAGACCCATCCCCACATCTGAAGACATGAGAATTGGGAGAGGAACAAAAAGCTAGGCTGCGGTGCTCATTGTTTGAGGCTCCATCCATCCAAAGGGTCCAGTCTGCACACCTTTATTCATGTTGCAGAAGCCTGTTTTATGACAATGGATTACTTGCTGTGGGTGTGCAGCCTCGTTGTCCCCGTGGTACTGGCTGTAGAAGGTATGTGCTCTGATGTTTGCATGACTACTTTGTGTCTCCTGTGAAAGCACAATGGATGGACAGCTTGGATGCATTCGAATTTGGCAAGAAAACACACTATTGTCACATATTGAGAAAGAAATACCATTACCACTAGAATAAATGAGTATTTTATCTGACAATTTGAAGCATATTTGGCTCAGTCTAATTTGCCAGTTTAAACACCAGATCAGTCTTTGATGCTGAAATTAGATCTGTTAGCAAGACTCCTGTTTTGGTTGATTAAAGCTGTTAATATAATGCTCTGTTGAATAGGCAATTTCGCTGAGTATCAATTGGCTCTGTGAATGTATTCCATGTACACATGTATCATTCCGTGTGTGTGTGTGTGTGTGTGTGTGTGTGTGTGTGTGTGTGTGTGTGTGTGTGTGTGTGTGTGTGTGTGTGTGTGTGTGTGTGTGTGTGTGTGTGTGTGTGTGTGATGAAACCCCAGTGTTCCCATTGCGGCTGAAGCACTGCCCTGTTGCTATTGTCCCTGCTGTTGTTGTCACACCCACAAGCTGAGTGAGGGTGCCCACCCGCCCCTACAGCACCACTGGTTATACAGTAGGCTACAGAGGGGCGTCCCTCTCACACTGAAACAGGAACACACTGATGCATGTGGAAGGTTTCGAGTTGGGTTCTTCTCCCACCAATCAGTGGTGTGTGGAGACCCAAGCGGATCAATCCCGGCCCCTGAAGCTCCACAGTCACATGCGGAACCCATTAGATGACAAGTGTGAATTAAAGGTCAATGGCTTAACAAGTATGCTGCAGCCCCTGGAAGCTCCCTCCATCACCTAGGGGAGTGTAGCTCCAGGGAGAAGCCCACCCTCCTCACTGCCTGCCCAGCTACCGTAGCTACATTTCTCTACCTTCTTTCCCTCCCTGTCCAATCTGCCTCCCCTGGACCGTGGCCAGCTTGATCCCTCATCAATTCTGGTGTCAGCAAGTAAATCAATGCAGCGGCAGCAGCCCTCCAAGTCCCAGTGGGCTTCTCAAGGCGTGATGATCAGCCCCGTTTCCCCCCCCCAACCGGACCAGTGGCTGTTACTCACATCTCAGGGGTTAACTAATGTTTGTCCTCTGAGGATAAACATCAAGGGCAGATCATCGGATTGGGTTTAAATGAGGGAGAAACTAACAGTTTTTTCAGTTGCATGTCGTTTTTTTTTAGCTGCTTACTCAGTGGACTCCAACACATTGCCTGGATCTGGAATTAGTTTTTTTTCAGATTGGCAAGTGTTTTCGCATGGATGATGCGAGCTGGACTGCAACTTGTAGTGTGCTCCTGCTTATTTACAGAAGCCCCAGTGAGGACTTACTGTATCTCCATTTCTCTACAACAGACTGCAGTAAAAGCTTCAGTAACTTTGACATTTTTATGTTGTGTAACACTCGTTTACAGTCAACGTTTACTGTACCTTTACATTAAAAAGCTCATAAAACAGATGGATGACCCGTAATGAAGGGTTTCATAAAGTTAGACACAGCTATCGTGTTTGCGATTGTAGGGTAGGCATTTAGCGTCAGTTGA
The DNA here is from genome assembly GCF_000735185.1 of Notothenia coriiceps. Classification (NCBI taxonomy): domain Eukaryota; kingdom Metazoa; phylum Chordata; class Actinopteri; order Perciformes; family Nototheniidae; genus Notothenia; species Notothenia coriiceps. The sequence goes on from NW_011356110.1 coordinate 2,956, forward strand.
TTTTCACATCAATAGAGCGCTTCATTGGCCTTTTCCTGCTTTCTATACATTAGTAAATCAGCAAGAATAATTATCTGTTGACCTGTAAAAAGCAGATGAAAGCAGCCATGAAGAGAGATTGAATTAGGTCAGCTTGACTTGTTCAGAAAGTGCTCATCAAGCGTCACACAGTTTATCACATAGACTGTATCGCTGTGATCCAATGGAGGGAAAAATGCTCTGAAATACAAACAAACCCTTGCTCAGAAAGAGCCAATGAGTCAATTTTTCCATCTTAATCACCATATTTTTCCTCTACCTATTCATCGCCACATATTCGATCACCCTGTGATCACTGATGATGATGATGATGTTAATATTTGATATGTTTGCTTGTTGGCAGCGAGTGTTAGTGTAGTACAAAGTGATGCCTCCCTTTCATGGTGCACAAAGTGAATAAAACATTAGCATGTGTGAGCTCCCAGAGCGCACTGGGAATGCAGAGTTGTGTGGCATTTTGCGTAAAGAAAAATGACGGTACGGTAAATGCCACGGGTGGTGATGCTCTAAAGTTCCCACTGCAGCATTGTTTTCTTACCCCAGGGGCGGAATGACTCCACCGCTGCTGTGGTTTTATGGGAGATGAGGGAGATTTCTGGATTTGAGTTATAGCAGCGAGGCGATCTCAGAGGCTCTATACATTTAGCAGGGAGGGGAGAACTGTGGAACAAATGTGATCTTTTTCAATCTGAACCGCTTTCAAGGATTTAGAGTTGACGATAACACACTTTGGTCAATAGAGTTTTTGGCCAACGATAACCTTATTATTCCCACGGAAAATTGAGAGTTGAGCAACACGTGAGCCTGGACTCAAATGGTAAAGGAATAATTGACCTTTAAAGACCATTTGTATATAAATTCTTCGAGAATACCTTGCTTTTCCTGCATGCCTTCGTGGTGAACAAAGCACAAAAAAACGGGAAAAGTGTGGAAGAAATAAGACTATTTATATACACCCTTCGACCAAGTCTTACACAACTAGTTCAGTATCATCCAAGTTCCCTTTATCCAGTTTTATGCTCACAATTTTCAAAACACATGCATTTTTGCTAAAACTGCACTATTTTAAACACTTCGGAATTGCTAGGAAGAACAGCCTACATTAGTGTGAGACTGTTTACGTTGAATTCTATGACTCGATAAATGAAACTGAGATAGTATGATTATGTTTTGATTTTGTTTGGCAAGAGCTAATGTTGGCCCCAATATCCTTCAATTGATCAAGACTTTTCAAAAATCTCGGATGCTTCATTCATTGTTGAGGATTTCAAGAAACTAATACATTTTCCTAAATAATTCAAGCTCCACGTGGTGGTAACAGGTATACACAGATTGATGTTGTGCTCAAAATATTCTTTTAACATCTGAACACAGGCTCAGTTGCCTTAAAACTACATTTGAAATAGGAATAAGTTATTCATTAGCTTAAGGGTATATAGCGTCATCCCCGCCCATTTATTACAATTCCTAAGGACCTTTTTTCGGGTTCTTCATTCACTGCTGAAGAATTTGAGAAAAACTAAAAAGAAATTCGAGAATCTAAGGTTACATGCGAATGGTATTTCATATGCAAAGAGTTATTTTGTGTTTGAAATATAATTTTTAACATCTGAACACAGGCTTAGTTTCTCTAAAATCTAAATGTCCATAGAAACAATGTTATCTGTTAGCCTGAAGACATACAGCGTCATCCCCTCTAGCTGGCTAATAATAGTTTCTGTAAAAGTATAATTCTTCTAAATATTGTGAAGAGAAATTCTGTCCACTCCTGCTCCATGGGGAGGTCAGAGGTCACGTTCGGATAGAAGAGCGGCTCTGGAGCTGCGAGGGAGTCCGTATCTCCCTCAAGAATCCTTCAGCGCTGTGAAATCCCGCTTTCTACGGATGTAAGGATGGTCAACCTGCTGCCCGTCGTGTGAGGTGAAGCCTGCTAAAGGAGCATCGGGCCTGTGGGTTGGTTGAGGCTGAGTGATTCTGTCTCGGTTACCGCGGGGCGACCGGGAGAGGAGAGGGAAGGGGGGGGACACTGGATCAGACACCCGAGGGAGGGCAGTATCAGCAGCATGGAGCCCGGGAGCTCTCAGTCAGCTGTGTGCCACGAGTGCAGCCGAGCAGAGACAACAGACACTGATTTCCCTGATTAGTTCCTCCGCTCTGACTCAAGTTGTGCAACAAACAACCGTGTTCACCATTGTGTGTTGGAGCAACCCAACTGCTGTCGCTCATGTCCTCACGCACACAACTACAGAAGGCCTTCATAAATTAGAGACAGGACTTGGTTTATGCATTCAAAGCATGTTTGTGCTTTATCTCAATTTTCAACAAAAGATGGAGGGAGACACTTGTTTCTTGTGGAGGAGAATCATTTTTAAATTATGCAGCTGTTTATTCAAACTTTTCTTTGCTCAAAATACTGCTATCTGCACATTAAAGTATTCTGGTTACAAATCACAGGCTTAATGCTCCCCATAAAGAAATGACAAAGTGACTATGAGTTCATTAGCTCCTTCTTAATGGATCGTCATAATGGTAATAATGATCGTTAATTCAATGTACTTCATTCTTTAATTTATACACCACCAAATGAGCTGGACTCCAGTTACATAGAAAAGGCCTTTTTCAGGGCCACACTCAACCCCTTATCTTATTCAAATATCCATAGTTTTATATCCATCTAGTTGTTGTATGCCAACACATGTTGCTTTGTGATGTTACACATTTTTTTGATGGATAAAATAAATCATATTTATCAAAACTGTTTTAAAGAGCTCAATCCATGGAGAAATGCACAAAGCCAATATTCAGAAACACCTTTAAATGATCTGTTATCCTGACTGTTATGACTTCCTAGAAGGTATACATATACTGTAGAAGTGATTCCCTGGCAGTGACAGTGGAGAAAATGTCCAGAACGCAGATATAAAAGACTGGTAAAAACTGACTAATAAGAAGAGATTTTTTCAGGAGGCGCAAAAACAGAGCGTTTCAGACAGAGGGGGAATACAGGTATATTTAGAAGACAGTTTTAGGAAAATATATATATTTTTTTATATTAGAGCATGTAAACATGCTCTATTAGAAACCCAATATAGAAGTATGAACCTGAAAATGTGCATATGATGTCCCCTTTAACCAATAACATTCATCTTAAAATGGAATACATCCAACATTAATTCATGATTTAAATAAAAATGTATCATGCTCTAGTTGTGCATTACCTACAGTTCATTGGGTTTAGAAATATACATATTCCTTTTTTTCTTTGCTGAGCTTTAGATACAAATATGAATTCCACTTTCATGTTTGTAAGATACATCTGAAGCTAGAGCCAGCAGCTGGCTAGCTTATCACAAAGACTGGAAACAGAGGCAAAAAGCTAGCCAGGTTCTGTAAAAAGCAGAGATAGACCTGCTTAAACTGGTTGTCTCACCATATCAAAATACATGGTCATTTATCAAAATCTTCAATGTAATTAAAGCCAGATAAATGTAGTGAAAATGCAACATTTGCCTCTGAAATCTTTGAAATAGACGCATAAATAGCAGCAAATGGCTATATTCGAGTCTACTTCAACAAATTAAGAAATGTTGAAGTAAAGTGCTAGTATATGTTCTTATTTATTATGCACTTATGATAAATGTCCTTTAATGTCTTAATGAAATGTCCACTTTCTAGCCATGATAGCTCATGATCGGTATAACCAAAAATTATTCTAAAGGGAAACAAAATCAGAGAAAATCCCATACATAGTTAATCACCGCACATCAAATACCAGCGGTCAACTCTTTTCAACTTGTTTCCATTTACTGTACACACACCGCCAGGCTAATTTGTATTTAAAATAGGAAGCATGAAGCCCCCCCGCTTGCTTTGAATCTTGCCCGTATCTGCAGTGTGAATGTAACCACATGCAGCTCTACAGTGGTAGAACACCACAGATGTAATCTACCCTAGGATACACAGATCACTATTCATTATCTCTGTGAAAAGAAGAGAAAGCATTGTGGTTCCTCTAATGATCAGAGTGTAAACACTGCACATATCCCCCGCTCAGCATCCTGCAGATGGACCCGTAATCTATCCACTCAATCAAACTTCTATTATTGACACACAAGCCAGTAATGTAACTGTCTCTAAGAAAAACCTCAACCAACACTCATGGGGATTATGTAATCATAATACAAAAACAAACTTCATCCCTTACAGTTACATACAAAAAGACGTAATCAGATCACTGGTAAAAAAAATAATAATTGGGGAATAACTAGCAGGATACTAATGGTAAATGGACTTATATTGCGCTGTAACAGGTATTTTTTTACCACAAAGCGCTTTACATACCGAGTCATTCACCCTTTCACACCTCATTCATGCAGAGCAGTACCACTTGGTCGAGAAGCTATCATTCACACGCCGTTGGCCATTGGGAGCAACTCAGTGTTCAGTATGTTGCTCAACGATACATCCACATGTTGACTGTTGGCTGGGATCGAACCCACAATCTTCTGGTTGAAAGGCGTCCACACTCCCTGACAGCCACAGTCGCAATTCTAGCAGTTCATCATCATAGCCGTTAATTCAAGAATGATTTCACTGGGTGGAATTTTCTCCATCACTAAAACGGAGCATTTTCTATTATATTTTGTAGGTGATATGCTTCCATTGGACTCCTTTGTTTTTCTTCTGGCTAGCGCTCCAACACATTGTTCATGATAGGCTAAGGGGCGGGACATTTCTAAACGGTTGACCAATCCCAACAGAGCCGGCCAGCTAACCAATCAGAGCACACTGGGCTCTGGTTTCTGACAGAGGGTGAAA
>NW_011356110.1:7827-15686 GCF_000735185.1 Notothenia coriiceps
GGGGGGGGCGCAGAGGGTTAAAGAGGTGCTGCAGTACAGGCAGAATGAGAAAAATAAAGAGCTCATTGAACATTAAAGCATGGAGACATGTCACAGCAGAGACATTAAATACAAATATGAACCTGAACATTTGCAGAATATGTCCTTGTTACCTGGTCCTGGTCTAGGGGTACCAAAGGGAAGTGACAAAAATATAAAATAACCGGGCGAGAGAAAAGAGGAGAAGAAGCTGAGTTGTGAAGCCACAAGATGGTCTTTTAATTGAAAAAATAAAGAAAGGCTCACCAGCCAATTTGCAAGGCAAACTAAGAACGACTTTCTTCTGAAAGAAAGTGACTAAATAGTCAAATGTAAAAGACACGACACATGCTGCCCATGTCACACATGCAGCCAGACGAGAAGGAAGAGAGCGACTGCAGCCTTTCTAAGCTCCCTTATGGAGGCCCTGATTGGGGATTGGGAGCACCTGAGGGAGAGGCTGCACCTGGAGGGAGACAATCAGGGGGAAAGACACACACACACACACACAAGCACACCCACAAGCACACCCCAGCACCCACTACGGCACGTAACAGTCCTCTTTAATTAAAATAAGAAAACTTGTAGCAGTTTTCCATGTCCTAAATAGTACAATAAAGTATTGTCTTTCTCCTGTATTTATTTGCATTGCATTTGATCATGGCGGAATTACAAAAGTAAACAGGTTCCATTACTTACATTGTGATTCTCAGGTTAGGTTACTGAATGCATTTTTTTTTTTTTACCTGTAACTACTAATTATAACACTTTTTTAAAACCCCTCCCAACCCTTCTTCCACTTTGGGACAAGAACAAAGCCAGAGCTGATGATGTAGCTCCACACAGGTCAAGCTATTTGTTTACCCTCCTCCAGAAAAGCCAACAACAACTTGTGAGCAAATGGTGCACAGCAGGCACCGTGTCACTGAGTCTCCGCGAAGAAAGCGTAATTGTCCCAGTAATTAGTTGCTAACAACAGCAGAACAATGGGAGTGGACCACAGCTGTATGTAGAAAGCCTGAGAGGGGGTCGCACCTTCTGAGGTGTATTGAACCCCCGGACCACCAATCAGGTGACGGCTGACTGACAGCCTTGACAACAATACTCATTGATCCTGTTGTTTATTCTCTGCCTCTCATGTGATTGTCTGCTCACATGTCACCTACTCGTAAAGTCGTAAACAGCGAGGTGAAGAAAACAACTGCTCAGATGACCTGCTATCTCAAGCCCCTCTCCCAATGGTGGAAAACCCATTCTTATCTTGTATTGACTTTAGCAGGATAGCTTACAATCATGATTTATTAAAAAGACTGAATGGTATTTATTGGCTCCAGTTCCAATCGGCATTTAGTGAAACCCCTATTTTGGCCAAGTTATGGCACCATGATACGGACATGTTGCAGTGAAAATGTAATTATTACAATCAACAGGGAATGGACAATCTTTATAATTTATTAAAGTGCAAAACATTTAATTAATATGTTCTCCTCAAGACTCCATCGACAGAAACAGTCATTTAACCTCCCCGGTGATTGTAAAACGCTTCATTTAATCCTGACAGAAAAGAAAAACAAAACCGTCTTTTTTTAAGAGTCTCTAAGAGAGATTGAATCAGTAACAGATGATTATAAAAGAAGCATCCATGGTAACATTTGAACAGTTTACAATGCTGCCTGGCACTTCTGTGAAGTCGAACATTACATATCACAAAATAAACCCTAAAAATAAATGCTCTTCAATGGCAGCGGAAAATAAGTTTTGCCTATTTTTTAAATGTTTAAAAACCTGCAACTACCTGCCAAATGACCCCTAACACATCACAGTCCCCCTGCTTCCACTCCTACTGCTATGTATACAATGTTTACTTTATTATTTGCCCCTTTTGTTTGTTTTTTTGCCTTTTTTGAAAAGCGCTATACAAATGTAATCTATTATTATTGTTATTATTAATACTGCTGGGTTAAAGCCCTTCACCCCAAATTTGATCTTCAAAAAATCTCCCTGTGCTTGTATGACCTCTCTGAAGCGGTGCTATGTAATCTCCAAGCTTTGTTCTTAGTTTCAAAAATTAATATTGAAGTAAATAAATACACAAAGGGGTAAACCGGTACACACCCTCATTCTTGCCCATTTATAGCACCATGATGAACACATGATGCAGTTAAAACATAATTACTCAAATCAACAGGGATTTGGACAATCATTACGATTTATTAAAGAACATTTATGTTAGGCTCTCTTCAAAGCCGCCAGACGCCATTGACAGAAACGGTCATTTAACCTCCCCGGTGATTGTAAAACACTTAATTTAAACACGACAGCAAGCAACCATTGTAACATTTGAAGATTTTACAATGCTGCCTGGCGCTTCGTGAAGTTGAACATTACACGTCACAAAATAGAGCCTAGAAAGACATGCTCGTCAATGACAATGGGAAATAAGCTTTGCCTATTTAAGGCAGGATTTCCAACGTTTAAAGGGGCCCTATTCTGCTCGTTTTCAGGTTCATATCAGTATTTTGTGCCTCTACTGGGACATGTCTCCATGCTTTAATTTTCAAAAAGCTCTGTATTTGTTCATACGGCCTGTGCTGCAGCACCTCTTTTCATCCTCTGTCTGAAACCAGAGTCCAGTCTGCTCTGATTAGTTAGCTGGCCTGCTCTGTTGTGATTGTTAAACCGTTTACAGATGACCCGCCCCTAAGCCTATCACAAATTGTTGGAGCTCTAGCATATACAGTAGAAGTGCGAGTGTGCCGTAGTGATGTCACTATGTCCCGGGAAGAAAACAACAAGTCCTACAATGGAGGCGTTTCAGGAAGAGGGGAGGGGAAAACTCCCACACACCCCCCCACACTTTGGGATTTTAGCCTTTGCAGACCATTTACATGTATAACAACCTATAGAACACACTACAGGAGAGGGAAAACCCATCCAAAAAAACATATGGGGCCTGCATAAAATATACCTGCTAATTTTGGTAGGGGAAAGCCCCTCACCCCAAATTTGTTCCAAAAAATCTCCCTGTGCTTGTATGACCGCTCTGAATTGTTGCTAGTTAATGGAATATGTCCCATCCCAAGGCATCTCGGAGGAAGCTTTGTTCTTAGTTTCACAAATGAATATTGAAAGGAGTACATTTGTGAGTGCCAAACACAGAAAGAGAGCCTTAATTAGGCGCATCACAGACAGGCCATGATTGTCAGTGCTGAGTGCATGTGGGTGGAGGTTGTGAAAGAGACAGAGGGGAAGTGTTTACCTGCATCTTTTGTGTGTGTGTGTGTGTGTGATCCTTAATTCTGTGCAACAATTTACCCCCCCTCCCCCCTCATACCATTTAATTCAGGTTTGTCAACCTTCCTCCTACTCTTAATTTGCAGAAACCCTTATGGACAGTCGGTGGGCAACAACAGAGCTGGCATGGACTACGTTCCCAGAGAGCGGGGTGAGTTAGTGTGTGTGTGTGTGTGTGTTTGTGTGTTTTCTTCATTTAACAACATTTGTTCCATTGGCTTGTTAATAGAGCCCAGTCTGCCTTGAACAGCACACCTCCTACTGTTTTATATCTTTGTTTTTGCAGTGTATGTTTGCTTTCCCCGGGTACTAAAAAAAAGCAAATGAGAAACACATTGCTTGGAAGAAATCAAAAGATTGTTAATGTTGTGTAATGAAAAAACGAAGGACTTTAAACAACAAAACAAGACGTGCGGATACACAGAGCAAATCCCCTCAGCTTGCCAGCACTATTAGGTACCTCACATGTCTCCCCAGGACAGAGTCATTGAAAGCACGTGTCTTTTATAATATAGGCCCAGGAGCGCATTACAGACAGAAACTAGAGTTTTCAGTTGATACCCCCTATAGGAACGGTGAGAAAATAAAACAACACGAATTTGACCCCGGGGCTAACCGCCTGACAGACCTCCCCCACTACCGGCCAGTGTAATTTGTCTTCGCTACGTGAGCGCAAAGTCAGTCAATGGAAATGCTGGGTTTCCATGGAAACGATCTCGGGTAGCCCTTCCTCCCTTCCTTTTCCCCTTTCAAAGGCCCGGGCTCTGAATATCCCAGCATCCATGAAGTCATATGTCAGGAGTGGCGAGGCAGCCCCCCCCCCTCACGGCTGACAGGCCCATACGTTTGGAGGGCCGGCAATTATCATATTTGTCAGGTAGTGCATCAACGTGTTGCCGGTGATTTACGACGCCTAATGCTGACTCGTAGGGCTCATCGTTTGGGAATAAATTGCGCAGGAGCTGCAAGACGTGAGATGAGTTATGCATTATTTTCTTCCAGCTGAAATAATCAATTCCTGGGAAGCTCATTTGTTATGGAAACGAAGCATTCTGTCGGAGAGGGAATTAGAGGGAAAAAAATGTAAAAAAGATTGACTCCTCACAAGGTTATTTCCTAATAGACTAAACGTATTGACCAATGGAGCCATTCATCACAGCCTGTAATGTTAGCATGTTGTGAAGCTGCACATTGACATTATTCAGATTGTTTAAATTATGTTCATGTCCAGGTAGTCTATAGCAGGAAATTAGAAAAAAGATATTGCCCCTAATGTCTAAGAAAGTGGCCATTATCAAAATTGTAATGAGTGAATACATTTGAATGATTAACATTCATACAGTGAACACCGCACTGTGCAAACACGAATACATAAAAGGCATACCATCGCGAGTGCCTTTGATATTTAAAATTTGGTAGGAATATGTAGCATGGTGAGATATAGTAAGGAAGTAAGCCTTTTTAATTTTATGTGCAACTAATTGTACTTATCTTATCATATTTAATCTTTTATTGCACATCCTTACTTCTTATTTAATTTAAATATTTATCAATATTATCTTTTTATTCTATTATAATTATTTGATGAAATACTCAAATGGAACTGGCCGAAACCCAATTCCCCCCGGGACACAAAAAGTAATTCTGATTCAATCTGTATGTGTGAGAGAGAGCTGGAGACAGCTCCAACTATTTTGGCTTTAGCCTTAAAAAATGCACAATGCATTAGTTTCTAACTAGCCTTGGAAATAACAGCTTTTTTAAGTTGACTTTTGGCCCTTAAATCATGATTCTTTGCCAACATTTCGGACGCTACATTAGTCCTTAAATGGTAATTTCTAAAGCTTAATACTGTAAAAAGACATCAGTCTGACTTGCATATTAACCACAACAGTTATCTGCTCTCAGGCTGAGTGTGTAGGCACTGGAAAAAGATATATAAATATAATATATTCTGCGTAACATGAAGTACTCAGGAGTGCAATCACACTGACAGCATTGCATTTAGATGAGTATTTTAATAAATAACTCACTGTTTGCATTATAGATATACGGGAAAAGTTTCCATTTAAAGTGTAAAAATGTATGCTCTCATCTCTCCTGGAGCACAGATAACACATTTATGAGGTATAGAAACCAAATCTCCTCTTGAGGCTATTTCGATTGCACTGCAGCAGTTATAGCTGCTTCCTATAGGTGTGTATTATGATAAAAGTCCAACACACACAAAGCTGCAAAACATCCGTCTTCCTACAAACCTGCAACACGTGAGCAGCGTCAAATGTGCATAACGCGTGAAATGTGTTTTAATGAGACGTTTTCTATTAATAGCCCGTAATGATTGGGATTTTCTGAATCATTCATGTAGTTAGAAACATTTTAGCTGCAAATTATTCCTCACACATGTACACAACCCCTCTGTGGGGGAGTGTGTGTTGCGTTTTTTATTATCTGTGTGCCGCAGACGTCACTCCCCTGTTTTTTGGTGCCCTCTATACTTGAATGGTTTGCATTAGGATGCGTTTAACAGTACTCCACTTTAATTAACAACATATTGGATAAGGGGGTTTCTGCGCTGTTGTTGATGAATGGGTGATAAGTCTGTTAATAATAAGATAAATTAAATGTAGCCTAGTTTTATTCTTAAACACATTTTTCTGCATCAGTTGGACCCCCTGCCTTTTGGTTTGTCACAGTCTCTCTCTGTTGTCTCCACAGTGGGAGGAAGTGAGCGGCTACGACGACTCCATGAGCCCAATCAGAACCTACCAAGTGTGTAATGTCCGCCAGCCCAGCCAGAACAACTGGCTGAGGACGGACTTTATCCCCCGTAAGGGCGTGCTGCGCGTCTACGTGGAGCTCAAGTTCTCCGTGAGGGACTGCGCCAGCATCCCAAACATCCCCGGCTCCTGCAAGGAGACCTTCAATCTGTTCTACTACGAGTCCGAGGGGGACGCAGCCACCGACAGTAGCCCCCTGTGGAGGGAGAACCCCTACGTGAAGGTGGATACCATCGCCCCGGATGAGAGTTTCTCCCTCCTGGAGGCGGGTCGGATCAACACTAAAGTGCGCAGCTTCGGCCCCCTCTCCAGGGCCGGCTTCTACCTGGCCTTCCAGGACCTTGGCGCCTGCATGTCGCTCATCTCCGTCAGGGTTTTCTTCAAGAAGTGCTCCACCACAATTGCCAATTTTGCCGTCTTCCCCGAGACCGCCACGGGGGCAGAAGCCACCTCCTTAGTGATCGCCCCGGGGGCCTGCGTCAACAACGCCATGGAGGTGTCCGTCCCCCTGAAGCTATACTGCAACGGGGACGGAGAGTGGATGGTCCCCGTGGGCTCCTGCACCTGCGTGGCCGGATACGAACCATCCTCGGACGGAACCCAGTGCCAGGGTACGTGTGTTGTTGTTTTTTTAACTCGATATCTGGGCAAACAGTATTCTGTATTCAGTATTCTCTATTGTACAGACAGACTTGAGAAGGGGAGATAGAGGGGATGAGACCTGGCAAATAGTCCCAAATCGGATTTGATGATGGGGACCACGGCACAGTACCAGGGTCGCCCGCTGTACCAATTGAGCTATATGGCGTCCATGTTATTTATTTTGTTGTTAAGGTATTTCTTGGGCCAGAGTGCCTTTTATGGAGATTTAGAATCGAAAGGGGGAGATAGAGGGGGTGAGGGGTGGCAAATGGTCCTAAACTGGATTTGAACTCGGGTCCTCCACATGGGGACCACACCACTGTACATGGGTCGCCATCTCTACCAATTGTGCTATAAGGCGTCCCGTTTGTTATTATTTTGTTATTCTCTTAAGGTATTTTTTGGGCCAGAGAGTGCCTTTATGGAGATTTAGAGTTGAAAGGGGGAGATAGAGGGGACGACATTGCCTGAAATGTTCGGCTGGCTCAGGATTGGAACCGGCTTACTAGTCAGCGGATACTTCATATGGGCCACCTCTAACTAGTGAGCGATATGGCGTCCCGGGTTATTATTATTTTATTTTGTTACAGGATTTTTTGGGCCAGAAAAAGCCTTTGTTGGAGATTGAGAATTGGATGAGAGAGATAAAGAGGACGAAAAATGGCTCGGGATTTGAACTGGCAGTGGACACTCCATATAGGCCACCTATAACCAGTGAGCGATACGTTGGCCCGCTTACGTGTGTTTAACAGACATTCAGACTTTTTATTTAACCAAACCTCCTTTATATGCTCGCTGCACGTCACCTCGGTCTGTGCCCTCTTCGCTGCATTTATTGTGTGGCTCCTGGAAAGGGGGTGAAGGAGGGTGGAGGAGAGTATGAATTAATGAGCTGTTGCAGAGAGGAGCAGAATACAAATATTGCAAGAGAGCGGCGCGGGAAGGAGAGAAAGATAGAATAGAGAGGCGACTCTTTTTGAGGAAAATGCAGATAATAGAAGGGAGAGGCGTCCGGAGAGAAAAAGAGATATTAGCAGAGAAAGAGAGATAGTGCGAGGTGTGAATTGCCCAAGATGGGATGGTAGCAGCAGCCAAAATGAGAAGAATGAAAAGGGAAGTGAGGGG
>NW_011356110.1:15700-32188 GCF_000735185.1 Notothenia coriiceps
GGGTTACAGGAAGTCAAAGACAGACAAGCGAAAGCCTCGTCTCACCTGGGCGTGAGAAATAGTCGACACGCGTTCCGAGAGCTCATTCGTTGCCATTTGGCGGCTCAAGGTTAAAAGCTTGCCGCCAACGCTTGATAAACAGCTCTCCAGGGCTTCAGCCGGCGGTGGCCATGAGGAAGTGTAATTTCCTCCCGTTAGTTAATCTACAGGCGGCCATACTCATTAACACCATTCAGACCCAACGTGAGCCAACACTGCCACGCTAACATTAATCACTCAGACGTTTCATTTCTTACCCGCTAACGGAAGGAGTCTAACACGAGAGGAGACAATGGAAGGTGGTGGAGGGTGGGGTGGGGGGGAGGGGGGCATTAGTGTATCGAAAACAGGAGAATCACCATGCCCTCCAAAAGAAGTTAATGGATTGAAAAAAGACCGCGTGGGTGATTCAGCACCCTCTTCCAAAAGGAGCAAAATGAAAACAAACAAACGGAGGAAAATGATGATGCATTTTCTAAAAGAAGTGAAATAAATCAGATCGCAGGGCCTTAAAGGTCTCGCTGAATTATGAGACAGAGAGGAGGAGAAAGAAAAAAAGGAACGCATTTTCATCTTATCTTTGGCTTTTTATTGCAGGGCTATAGAGCTGCAATGTGGGGGCCATTAGCCGCGCTGATTTCCCTCAAAGTGCCATTGTTTGGAATTAGGGGTGGAAGTCGAGTTCAAACTGAAAGACCACTTAGCCTAACCAGTTAATCACACTCCATCGCTGGCTGGGATTTTTTACGAGGCCCTCACGCTGACGGGACAGATGTTTGCCAGACACCCCCACTTTTACACCACCAGTTAGGAATGCGGCAACAGTAAAATATGGGGCTCTGGAGGCTGATATATCCAGACCTTTTGCTGCTAATCCCTTTTATCTGAGTCCTTCTTTAGTGTGAGCTTATGCTGGTTTATCCCTAAGACTCCGTATCAGCAACCTTCGCCGTCACGCTCTGGAATTCAAATGAACCGCTCGGACACGTCCTATATATTTTTCCGATATCCTTTGCTAATATCTCTGATGTCTAATTGTTGACAAAGTATACAGATTATTTACTTGAGTAAAAGTACCAATACCCCCTGTGAAAATACTAAATGTTCTAGTTAAATTACTACAGCGACAATGGTACTTAAAGGTCCCATGTCATGCTTTTCTGGTTATTACCTGTCCCCTTGTGTGTTATGTAGCTTTTTCTGCATGTAAACGGTCTGCAGAGTCACAAACCCTCAAAGTACACCCTGTAGCGAGTAAAACTCTAACACAGAAAATACCTGTCTATGCTGCCCCAGAACGCCTCGTTGGAGATTTCTCTTTTTCCATTGTTTTCTTTACGACGCACCCCAGACCACGGCACAACCGACCTCAACTACGCCGTAGCGATGACTCTCATCGCCTGTCACAATCGACCCAATTAAAGGACGAACGACGCCAACTCCAGACGTTCTGTCGCTCTGTAGCGCTTACCTGCGCCCTTCCCCCCCTACGACTCCCCGACGTCGTGGGGGTAGACGCTCCGAGTGATCGGTGGGCGTTGGGGGGGGCGTGGGGGTTTGCGTGCGTGGATATCACATCGCGCGGTGTCAAAGCGGCGACTCTCTCCACACACACTCCTCACAGGTGCCTAACGAGGTGAACCCATATCCCGTGCCAGTGNAACATTTATATCACCATAGAGGGTGTACGCACTGCATAGGGAACATAAATAAAGCCTCACTTGTGTGTTTTTCTTATCCGCCTGCCCACCTTCTTAAACACCTGTGTGTGTGTGTGTGTGTGTGTGTGTGTGTGTGTGTGTGTGTGTGTGTGTGTGTGTGTGTGTGTGTGTGTGTGTGTGTGTGTGTGTGTGTGTGCAGCGATCCCCAAGGCGCCTCGCAACGTTATATCCAGCGTGAATGAGACCTCGCTGTCCTTGGAGTGGGAGGAACCCGAGGACACGGGCGGGAGGAGCGACCTGGTCTATAACGTGGTGTGCAAGAAGTGCCTGAGGGACCGCAGCCCCTGCACGCGCTGCGACGACAACGTGGACATCGCCCCCCGCCGGCTGGGGCTGAGGCAGAGGAAGGTGGTGGTGAGGAACCTGCAGGCCCATACCCGCTACAGCTTCGAGGTGCAGGCTGTCAACGGGGTCTCTGGGAAGAACCCCATCCCACCCGTCTACTCCACGGTCAACATCACCACCAACCAAGCGGGTATGTACTTTTTATCAGTTTTTTATTTCATTTAGCTTTTATCCTTGCGACTTACAATAACTGCAATTAAGATACAACAGCAACAATCCTGCAAGCACCGTACATTAGATTAGGTTCATTGGCTCCAAATAAACCAAACCATTTTAAGGTGCTACATACATAATTTTGAATGTTTTTTTATTGGCCATGATGCAGTGGAAACAGAAGAGTGTTTAGTCAGCGGCGGAAGATGTGTAGACTTTTTGCTATCCTGGTTAACATTTATGTATAAAGAAAGCTGGACACTTCATTGGGTCCTCGTTCTTTCCTGAGAGTTGCTCAGAGGCGCATGAATGCAAAATGGCCTGACTCTCAAGAGAAAAATTATCTGGGCCGTTAGAGCATGAGCACTTTCATTTTCCCTAAGCCCCGCCTCCAGTCCTCTCTGTCACGGCCCGCCGCTGTCAGTCACATGATGGAGAGGTAAAATAACTCAGTATTTTACAACGTTTAAACCCCAAAGATTTAAAAAAGGTATATTCCGGTGAATGTAATTGATAGTTAATTTAGTATATAAGGAAAAGTATATTTAGGACCAATGAGGTCACGGACTGACACTGAAGTACTACTTTAAAGGTCCACTATTATACTGTTTGTCAACAATATATTATAGGTCTCAGATATATACAGAACATGTCTCTGAAGTGTTTGGCTGGAATTACCAAACAGATCACCCATTGTAGCATCTCATAAACCCCTCTGTTTCAGCCCTGTTCCAAAAGTGCTGATTCTGTATCTGTAGCTTTAAATGCTAATAAGTTGCTGCTGGCCACGCCCCTCTGAGAGATAATTAGTTTGAAAAAATACAGTGGTGCTCTAGGAAAAGATTCAGATGATAAGGTGGGGGGGTGTTAACTTGGTTGGTTATTGGCCAATGGTTGCAAAACCCAAAAAAACATTGTGACATCACAAAGTGAGTGACCAAAATCTGATCAGACAGGTTTTAGATGGATCAGGACAAAAACAGAGAGAATCTTTTCTCGTGAAACTTTCTAAATCTCTTAACACAAAGGAGACACATATTTACGGATTAAAGACTTGAAAAAGTGGATTTTGCATAATAGGTGACCTTTAAAGCAGATGTGTGTCTCTGAAGTTGGGCTGAAACGGTGGAATCGTTTATCGAACAACATAAAGGGCCGTATGAACAACAAAAGTAAAGTATTGGCAGCTGGGATTGAGTAAAGGGCAGGTAAAATAAGACTTTCTTCTTACTGCTCCTTTCCATCATACGTTATATGAACTGCTCAAATAAAAATAAAAAGTGAATTGTTAACCATTGGTTAAAGTTGTTGTTTCACCGCTTGGCCACTATAAATGTTTTTCTCCACCGCTCAGTGCATTTCCTGAGCTCGTTCCACCATTTTGGAGTGGCCAGCCGGTTGACTGAACCCTACTAACATGTAGGAAGGACCGGATCCATTCCCAGTACAATAGGCCAGTACCAATGTCCTAAAGTGTATTCAGGCAGCTACTAGTAACCAGTGAAGAGATCGGATATTCTTAGTAGAAGGAGATCTATCAATACCATTGGATGTGTGCACGGACCAAGTTAATACATAGAGATGCTCCCATCAATACCACTTAACATCTCAATGAAACGGGCTGGTTAGTGGGTCCAGCGTTCAGTCAATGTGAATGAGTGTCCTAATGAGTATCCAGACCCGTATTAACACCAGCAATAAACATTGAGAGGTAGAGATGGAAAACTGTCCAATGCAGCACTTTTTGAGAGAGTGACAGGAAAGGCAGGTAAAGAGTTAACATATATTTAATATCTACACTGGCAGCATTCAGCAGTCTGTCAGGCAGGCGTCTAACGTTACATCACTGACAATGTCACCTTTCAACATCATTACTTAATATTTGCAGCGTCATCATCACCCAAACTGCTCAGCACCTTTCACAGACTGTAATTACTCTCCCAGTTAACCTGCACTTAATCCACCCTGCTGCAGTTTATGGAGCCAGGACAATGACTGTCAATTGAGTCAATTTCAAGCCTCACAAATCAATAATCTGCAGAACAGTGAAGGTGACACGTGTACCGTTTTTCTTAAACCGTTCAGGTTGGAGTATTTCGAATAATAATTATCTTACTCTGATGGTTTGTGACTTTGAAAGACAAAAATCTTGGCAATTTAGAAGATGTGATACCCCTAACTCGCAACTGTCCAGTACCTTGAAGACACAATATGTAACAATAATATCAAAAAATGACTAGAACTACGTTATGAGTATTGTTGAGTCATGTACTTACTTTATCGCAGGTTTTCAAAAATTCTCAAAAATAAATCCTTAATTCTAATCAAGGTAACAATCTGTTTAATTTGGTCATATGTTAAGGTATTTATCTGAGCAACTCCTTAGTGACCGCATCAGCATGGGGTTGTCTGACGTAAATTGGCATAAATAGATTTTTTATTTTAAGCCACATTGATACTTTGGTCGGTTTTAATTATTTATTTTAACTGGAAGAAGGATTTAAGTAATCAGATGCCTGGATCTTAAGTTATCGTAGCTGAGAAAACGCAGAAGAGAATCTCCAGAAAAACCCTGATGGAAAGGGCTTTATTCAGTGTTTTTATCAGTTTAAATCACCTGGTCTGTTTGATTTGGAGAAGAAGAGTCCTCTGCGGATTATTCAGCTCCAAGTGAAAAACTCCTGATGGTCTGGATCTTATTTTATCAGAAAAACTAGCTGAGCAATCATTAGTGGCTTCTGGGCTTGCAGCCTCTTGAAGACATCTATTTTCTGTTTGAGAAACACTGATTTCTAGCACTGAACTGCTTTATCAGTGTTTTTCCCATTTTAATCACTTGGTTTGTTTTGGAGACCAAGAGACCTCTGCAGACAATTTGGCTTTCGGTTAGAACTTCCTTTACAATGAAAAATAAAGGAATCCAAACCGGGAGAAGCTGATTGGAATGACAAACTGCCACGATTCCACACTACTCTACTATTCCACTCAACTCTGTCTTTTTGTGTCTCGGAAGAATTTTGTACGCTTAATCTGTATTGTTAACCGTGTCTTCTCTGATGTCCCTCTGCAGCACCTTCAGCAGTGCCCACCGTCCATCTGATGCGCTCCACCTCGGACACTCTCAGCCTTTCGTGGCTGCCCCCTGAGAAACCCAACGGGGTCATCCTCGACTACGAGATTAAATACCATGAAAGAGTAAGGTTTGACTTTTTACCCACTGCCTTAATGTAGGTCACAGTGCCCGCCCTGTTGACTCTAAAACATCTTATTTTTCCGCCTTGTGCAGAGAGAAGCATTTTTTATCAATGCTGAAAAATATTATATTGAAATGCGATGTGTGTGGGGGGGACTGGTAGATTCTAAAAATGTCTATTGGTAAAGAGTATGGGCCGGTCCAACTCAGCAACTGGTGATGTAAGTGCTGCAACATTGTTATTGATTAAATTATCTAGTGAAGTGCTGCAGATATTATATGGCCATTTTATAACTGTTGATGGTAAAGACCTTGCAGGGTGTTTGGACTGAAAACAGCACTGCATTAAAATATTGCTAGGGTCTGCTTGGCATCACCGAGGTCAGTTTTTAGTAAGTGATCAATTTCTTTGAAGGCTTTATAGGCGGGAAAGATGCATTTACATATATACAGTATGTGATTAGCTAGCTCAGTGCTTTGCAGATTGAATTAAATTGCAGCAAAAGTTGAGCAACAGTTTAACTTGTTGCTGGGCAACCATGCATTTAGAATTTGAGAATGTAATGATCGATAATCAAATAATAGCAATCTTTTCCACAGGTGAAGATTACAGGATAAAATATTATTTACATAATAAATATTAACTATTGTTCAAATAGAGAGCAATAACGTTAGCTAGCAAAAGCTAACATTAGCAACCGGAGATTTGGTTCGTTCTATACAAAAAAAAAGCTCAAGCAGTAAAACTTCTTAGTCTGAAATAAACAATAATGTGTTTACCGCTCATGAAATCAACTTTAATTTGTAGGATGAACATTGTGTTTCAAAATCTAAATAGTATTACTACATAATGCTAACTACAAACTTAAATATAGATTCCTCATCTACGAGCCCTTTGAAAATCATCACAACACCTAACTGGTCTGTTCTTTGACTCCAGGGCCAGGCGATGTCCCACACTGTAACATCCCAGCACAGCTCTGCC
Source organism: Notothenia coriiceps (assembly GCF_000735185.1). Lineage (NCBI taxonomy): Eukaryota > Metazoa > Chordata > Actinopteri > Perciformes > Nototheniidae > Notothenia > Notothenia coriiceps. The sequence goes on from NW_011356110.1 coordinate 22,137, forward strand.
AAGGTGGAGGGGCTGAGGGCCGGCTCGCCCTACGTGGTGCAGGTCAGAGCTCGCACTGTTGCCGGATACGGACGCTACAGCAACCCCATGGACTTCAGCACGAGCCTTCACAGTACGGACACTATCTCTCATAAAGGGCTGTTTACACCAGGAACAATGATAAATAAGAGAAGCGTATATTAAGAGCTAAATTGTATGTGAGTCAAGTAAAAGTTCAATAATACCAATGGCAACCTCTTTTATCTCCAATGTGTTTACCTAACCCTTTTATTCTTTGTTTCAAATTTGAACTTTTCCCAGCAGATTTTGGAAATAGCTGACTTCATGTGGAATTAGCTAACATGCTATTTCACTAAATTCAGTTACTTGTCTATGCTGATTGATTTAGGAATGGAACTTTTTTTTCTATGTGAATTTGACAACATAATAAGCACACCACATTGCGGAAATTATGCTAACAGTCGTGCCAAGCTATGCACTTTAGCCCCAAGCTACGTGCTTAAGCCCCAAGCTTCCAAAGCTAGTGGATATACCATTGCTAATGTTCAGCACTGTGGCTGTGGGATGGTCTCTGCCGTCCACTTGATTGAGAGTTATTTTCTTATTTCTTTTAATGTATTTTGGCTATTTTTAAAGTTATCGTTCTTGGTGTGGACAGCCTAAACAGTCTGTTCTTGATGTCTGCTGGTACAACTTCCTTAATAAGGGGTTCTGGCTTAGTAGTTTTTATGGTGGCCATTACACTTGTGGGACAGGCCGCCCTTTAATCTTTTTAGTGTTCTTGGTGGTATTTAATCATTTGTGTTTGTGTGCGTTAATGCTCCAGGTGACCCTCAGAAGTCGGTGCAGGACCAGCTGCCTCTCATCGTCGGCTCGGCCTCCGCGGGTCTGGTGGTCATTGTTGCGTTGGTGGTCATTGCTGTGGTCTGCCTTAAGTAAGTGTTTGATGTTTTACTACTCAACTACATGTTTCATTTTATTAGACACTGAACATAGAGGCTCATTAAACTTTAACATGCTTTCAAAAAGAGCTCTGCCAGAGAAAAAAAAATGGAGAGTCTCTTCCTGGCAGTCTGAGATTTCATCTGATGGTCGAGTTAGATATTAGTTTAATTTTCTGTAAGTAGACAGGGTCGAGACTGATGAATGTGAATGTGACTTTTGTTTGTATATGTTGCTTGTTTACAGGAAGCAGCGCAGCGGCTCGGAGCTGGAGTACACAGAGAAACTGCAGCAATACAGTGAGTCCATGTGTTCAGCTCTTCTGGTGATGCCAGTACAGTTAACCAACTGATTCAATCAATTATCCAATCACCTGATTGAGTCAGAGAAACATTTTTACAATTTTCACAGAGGAAGTCCAGACCATGTTGTCTTCCTGATTACTGTAATGCACTACTTTGTATATGTGAACTTTATTAGACATGTTGTTTGGACATGGGAGTGGAATCTGCCCTTTAACCTCACTCTCAGCAGGAATGCAAATTCTTACCAAAAATGCCAAATGAAAACAAATAAATAAGAAAAAAATAAATAAAAAATACAAAAATATGATTAAACCAAAAATATATTCAAAAAACTACTGCTACAGATAATTGACCGATATTAGATAAGCAAAAATCGGCAACTTCATTGATAATTGGTAAATCGTGGTTACATATAATAACAAAAATCTTTAATAAGGAAATCGTTGGTTTCTAGACTGACAGAAAGATACCAGCTTTGTGTACTTGCAATGGAAATGTTTTCATTATTTTGTGACATTTTATACACAAGCGACAATTCGATCAATCAAGCAAATAACAGGCTAATATCGTTTTTCTACATTTGCCATGTTGTTTTCTTTGTCTAGATGATAACATTTCTTATTAATTTTTTCCTCTCAGTTTCTCCGGGTGTCAAAGTCTACATCGACCCATTCACCTACGAGGACCCCAACGACGCCATCCACGAGTTCGCCAAAGAGATAGACATCTCCTGCGTGAAAATAGAAGAAGTCATCGGTGCAGGTACACCTAAGCCGCTTGTTTTTGTCTGATAAGCTGGGAAAGGTCTCAGGTTTATGAATCATTTATCTGAGCAGGAGGGTGCCATAGAGCCTCGAGGTCTGTTCTGTAAGAGAGTCCTCTCTGGAAGAAGCGTTAGGATTCAAAGAGTGCATGAGAGCTGCTAGTGGGAAGGATTGAAGTAAAAGTCTCCTCTGAAGCTCTTCCCCCTCTAGTCTCTGTTTTTTTTTCTTTCTCTCCAGTGGCATGTTGTGTCCTAACATCACTTCAAATGACAGTCTGCTCCTGCTCGTTCAATCTTCCTCCTTTTTTTTTATCTTTCTTTCTCTTTTTCTCTCCCCTTATAAACACTCAAAGACACCATTCGCAAAACACCCAAGTTCCTGGTCCGTCCCCTGTCTCCCTCCACCGCTCCCAGGTTCCACTCTCACTCGATATGGGCCACTCCCTCTCTCCCCAACATCTTTGACCCCGGAGCCCCCGGCCTCTCCTCTTCTCTTTTCTAATACCTCTCCCGCAGTTGAAGCCGACCCTCAACTCTTTCAAAAATCAGCTCCTTCACTCCCGAATCCGACCAGTAACGTTCCCTCTCCCCGCACTTTTCCCCACCCCCAACTTCCTCTTTCCGTCAACCCTTCCTCTGATCACTCAACCCCTCTCCCCCTCCATCACCCTCACCCCCCCCACCTTGTTCTCTCAAACCCAGGTGAATTCGGCGAGGTGTGCCGCGGACGTCTGAAGCAGGCGGGTCGCAGGGAGATGGTGGTGGCCATTAAGACGCTGAAAGCCGGCTACACCGAGCGGCAGAGGCGGGACTTCCTGGGCGAGGCCTCCATCATGGGCCAGTTCGACCACCCCAACGTGATCCGGCTGGAGGGGGTCCTGACGCGGAGCTGCCCCGTCCTCATCATCACGGAGTTCATGGAGAACGGAGCACTCGACTCCTTCCTCAGGGTGAGCGTCACAACACCTCCGACAGAGAACATTACTTTTTGTTCCTATCAAAGCGGAGAGGAGCGCTTACACACAGAAAGTCACTCACGACACCTCTGCGTTATCAGAATGTTTTACTCTCTTTTTAAACACCCCGAGGCGTTTACTTGCCGGCTGATAGAGATTAAATGCGCAATATACCGCCTGGAGACAAGCATGGTGTCTTTGCCTTGACGTGACTGAGTGATGCTGACAGGAGCTCCAATGCACAAACTCCTGGTGGATAAACGCCACACGGCAGACCTTTGGATACGTTTGCTTCAGTGTATTCGAGTCTTTGTTCAACTACAGAGCACATTACTGATCAGAGATTACGGTTCAGACCATCCACCTACACAAAGCACTGAACAAAGGCAGGATGAGAAATGAGGTGTCACACAGTACATTTAAAGCTGCGTGGGGGCTATTACGTATCATTTACGTTTAATCAAATGTGTTTTTCTGCGTGGCTGCACTGTAAAGAAGTCTACTTACTGTAACAGTTAGGCTGGGTGAGGATACTTAATGCTGCTGGTCGATCGATTGCCAAGCTGCTGGAACAAAAAAGCAGTTCATCTTTAAATGGTGTACGGCTACCGTTTCAATAGATGATGAATCCATGATTTTGATGAGCCTTGACATTGCCTCCTGTCTGGACAAAAAAAAGCTTAATGGCAAAATACATACAATACCAGGGCTTGGTATGTTGTCTGATATTTTTTTATACTAATTAGAGCGGCAACAATTAATCGACTAATTGATTAGACAAGTATTTTCATTATCAATTTATCGCTCAAGTAATTTCAAGCAGAATGTCTGAAGATATCTATAAAATATCTATAATATGGAGATGTTGTGCTTATTTTTGTTATATAACATATAACCGTGAATATCCTTGGGTATTGGACTGAAAAAAACTGTATTTAAAGAAATATCCATGGATCTTGAATACTGTTTATGAAAATGTTCACTATTCTCTGACCTTTTTGACCAAAGATTAATTTATTTATCTAGAAAATGTTCAGCACATTAATCAATCACTTATTAAAATACTTAAATGTACAAAATATAAAGTAGAAACGGGAGTCATTTGAACGATTTTGGTAAATCCTTTATACAACATACACTTACACGCTAATACAAAGAAACCTATTTAATAACATTAGTTAGTTAAAATACAAACAAAGATTAAGAGCCTTCAAAGCTAAATATTACTACTTAACTGCAGAGCTCATTCATTCATACAGATAGAATAGAAATGGTAAAAGGCTATTTTTTTTATGTACAATCCTAGGCTTTCACCAACTAGCGATCCAACTATTGTTGAGCTGGCCAACCTTTACTATAGTGTAAGCTGCAACCAAACAACCTACTTACTGTGCCTTTAAATAATGTATACACAAATGTAACTCCCTAGAATGTGTCAATAGTTTTCTTTTTTCCTCAATTCGTTTTTAGCAACAAAAACATACAGCATATGTTACACTGCTATGTTTTAAATCACAACTGTGGTTTATTGTATTCTCTCACACAAAAACTAAAATGTAACACAAGGGCTGAAAAGAGCCTAAAACATTACTTTTCTTTTCTTAGACTGAGAAAGCTCATTTGCAATCGCTCCAACCATTAATTTCATTTTCAGTTAATCCAACTAATATCCAGCCAAACAGTCAGTTATCAATCATCCTGTTTATGAGAAGTCATTAAATACATCTGAGAGTCCAGCCTGAGCCTCTTCCTGCTTCTCACCCACTCCTCTCAGTCAGCTGTCCCACAAATAACACAAAGAGTCTGCGGCCTGTGCTGTCCTCACCCCCGCTCCCGCCACTTTCACACTCCTCTGACTCAGACCAGCAACCCTATAGAGTTAACTCACACACAGACACATACACTGTCCATGTGTGACACACACTCTCTACTGCAGCTCCCCAGAGACATGGACACACTCCCGTCTAAACGACATATGCACATGTAGAAACATTACACACACACACACACACACACACACACACACACACACACACACACACACACACACACACACACACACACACACACACACACACACACACACACACACACACACACACACACACACACACACACACTGTTTACACTTCCATCCATTCCGGCTTATTTGCTGTCAGACTTCATTGGACTATGCCGACTACAAAGCAGAATGTTTATGCTTTTGTCAGGTCACGCCTTGTGTTCTGTGCTGTGTAGTAAAAGAAAGGATTGATTAAAAAAGCAAAAACATTTATTATCAGGTCATGAAAGCAGTTTGAGCCTCGCCCAATCCATCTTTTTTTACATCAGCTGATTGTGTATTGACATTCGATTGATTGGTTTCAATTCACACACATCAGGCTTCCCGTGAGGCTTCGGCACGCTGGAGTTCTGATTTATTACTATGTGGAGTTCATCCCACTGTGTCACGCTTTGCAGGCGTGGAGAATTGTAAATTAAACCCTGAAAGCCCCTAATCTCACATTTGTTTCATGCTTCTCAAATGTTAACATAAAAGGGCACAAAAATCCTACAAAATCAGGCACTTTAAAAACGAGAGAAGGCTTTGAGCGACATGCCATTCTAATTCCGTCGACGGGACGATTTCGCTTTAATGTTCGCAAGCGTGAAAAATGCGAACAAAGCACCGCGCTAACATCCGTGCGCCGCCTGTACCTGGTTTGTTGCAGAGTGGAAGCAATAACCCCCTGCTGTCGTCTGGTTCTGATTCCAGCTCTGAAGCTCCCTTTCTGTTGTCTGTGTGTCGATATAAACCTTTATGGGTTTAGCAGGACACTAAAGAGTCTAATTAATCAGCTAATTGGACAGCATGCGTGAAAAGGTCAGCTGTCAGTGAGTGTCAGGAGCAGCCGTGAAGCGTTATGACAGATGTCATGTTTATGTGGCCTCAGTGACTGATCGGCTCTCTGGTGCCTCATCCTTATCTCCCCACCCTCCACTTTGCAACACATCCCCATTTTTCTTTCCAATAACCGCATGTTTTCTCTATCTCCCGCTGTGTTCCTGCAGCTGAACGACGGGCGCTTCACCATGACGCAGCTGGTGGGGATGCTGCGTGGAATCGCCGCGGGGATGAAGTACCTGTCGGACATGAACTACGTGCACCGAGACCTGGCCGCCCGCAACATCCTGGTCAACAGCAACCTGGTCTGCAAGGTTTCCGACTTCGGGCTGTCCCGCTTCCTGGACGACACGTCAGCTGACGCCACTTACACCAGCTCCCTGGTGAGGGCCTAATTCAGCTCGTTAATCCCCTACTTGTTTCACACGTGCATAATGGATGCATGTGTGGCTGTTCATGTGTGCCAATATTTGCGTTAGTTGTTTGAAGTCTGTATGGCTTTTTGCTAGAGGTGGGGGAAATACATTCATAGGGGAATGGAATTATCTGCAAAGATTCAGATTGCATTTTTTAAATGTTTTTTCCTACAAAAGAACCTTGCTTGAACATAATGCTACTTACAGTCTTGTAAAAAACTAGTATCGTATTATAAAATACATGTTTTGTTTACAATTTACATTTTTATTAGCCGGTTTCTCAGCAATAAAATGCATCTAGCCTATGAATCGAATCATTGGAGAAAAACATTTTTGATTCATAAGATTCGGAACTGTTTCATTATTTCACCAAAAGCATTTTTGTGTTTACCTTTAAAATAATCTAAATGTAGTTTATAATGCCATTGCCACAGGCATCCTGCACAAAAATACAGTTCATTATCTTTGAAAAAAGTTCAAAGGTGTTGCCAGCCTTCAAATTGTATTTATGTCAGAGGCAGAATAAAAAAAGAAGAAAGTATACTAAGAAAGGAAAACAATTAAAAAAACAAATACAAAAAAACGGACTGTTCAAATCAATCCATATTTAATACAATCTGTAGTTGATGCCACCCCTGTGTGTGTGTGTGTGTGTGTGTGTGTGTGTGTGTGTGTGTGTGTGTGTGTGTGTGTGTGTGTGTGTGTGTGTGTGTAGGGAGGGAAGATTCCTATCCGGTGGACGGCGCCAGAGGCCATCGCCTTCAGGAAGTTCACCTCCGCCAGTGACGTGTGGAGTTACGGCATCGTCATGTGGGAGGTGGTGTCCTATGGGGAGCGGCCATACTGGGACATGAGCAACCAGGATGTAAGTTAGCCAGATAATGTCATGGTGCAAACATGAACCTATAGAAAGTGGGTCAAATACCTGGAGGCAATCGGGAGGATCCTTGAAAATGTTGAGGCTTCCATGTGGTCTCAAGTGTCAATCAACCCCAAAGACTGTTTCGAACATATTCTAATGAATATTCAGGAGGTTTTATGTTTAAGTTAAGTGCCGGCTGAGAGCTTATTTTAATTTCCAGCGGTACACATTGGACCTGGGCCCGCTTTACTGTCTTTATCTCCTCATTGCAGAGGCTGGTGCAGCTGTGTCTGTGTTCTATTTTAGAACTATTCTATTTTTTTTTAAAACCACTTTATTTACAGCCCTAGCCTGCCCACCCTCTACAAATCCATACTGCAAAGCCTCCCTCACACACAAAGGCAAACTCGGGAAAATCCTTTTTTTTCTGCTTTTTTAACGGGCCGTTTTACCTGTAGGCTATCTGCACTGCACAGACATTGTAACTTCAGCAGGAAAGAAAACGAAATCTCTTGCTTCCTCCTCCTTGAACAAAGCGAAGCAATGCGCACACCTCCACTTTATTCTCGGAGGAATAACTCTGTATTGTGCTTCAAAAAGGGAGTTGTAACGCTGATAGCAATAAAGGGAAAAAATGGAGCTCGAATGAAAAGAAATGCCAGTAATGTATGTATAACTTTCATAACAAAACCCACATGCAGTAATGAAAGCATCAAAGTAGAAGCCCTCTATTGTTCCCAATAGCCTTTGTGCCACAGTCGTCGCTCAATAAGCTACAGAGTCAACAAACGCGAGGTATAAACAGAGGTGCTCGCCGGCTGGAAGCACAACATAAAAATCAAAGGACAAACAGCAGGAGAGGGGTGCAGCAGAAATGTTTTATTGTTTCCAAATGGCATTTCTTTTATTGTTGTGGGGAGTTCAAACCCATGCCGAGCTTATGGAGGGAAATGCTGTTGCTAGGCGAAATCAAATCAATGCTCCAACATTTTCATCCCCCACTTATTGTCTCTCCTATCAATCATGCCAGTTTTGAAGTGATAACTTTGAAAACACTTGAGAATGTTATAAAGATGCTTAAGAGAGATTGGAAAGTGTGACAGCATGAGCCGAGAAACTGTCTAATGTGGGACAGAATACAGTAACTGGGGATTATTCTTCCACCACACTAACAAAGGCCAAACAGAGAGCTTAACACAAATGAGTCAGAGACAAATGTTATCACTTTGTAAAAGCAACACATGAAAGTTCTTTGAATCCTACCCACATTTTGACTTTTATGTTCTTGGTATTTTTAACTATATACTTCAACCGGATGAGGAAATGTAATCATTAGACATCTGGATCTTAAATTATCATACGAACAAGCTGAGCAAACATTAGCCTTTAGCATGTAGCTGCTCCACCCTGTGTCCCCTGGGAAAACAGTCATGTTTATCATGAACTTTTACTTTAATGTCATTTGTCTGTTTGTTTTGGCACTAAGGAGACGTCTTTGGATAGTTTTCGCTCCTGGTAAAAACCTCCTGAGCAATGAAAAATGAAAAAAATCCTAGAAAGACTTACTGAATGATAAACGCCTATGCTACTTTGCGATGCCACCAACCCCAACTTTACAAAAAAAATGTCTTTTGCACTATAAGCAATACAACATTTAAATATGTAGTGATTAAAGGGGAATATCATGTTAATTTGAACATGTCTGCATATTTAGCCATGCTGGTTGCCTATGGATGGCAATTTCATTCACCGACTTCAGTCGAAATACCTTAATAGTTATTGGATAGATTTCTGTAAAGTATTTTTCTGATATTTATGGTCCCAGAGGATACATTTTCATTACTTTGCTGATCCTCTGTCTTTCCCTCAAGGCACAAGAATAACGTTGACATTTATGGTTTTAGGTAAAAGCTTTTGTCAGATATTTGATGGATTAGCTATAAATAGTTCCCAAGCCCGGGGATAAACCGTTTTAACTGTTATGATTTCTCTAGTCTTCTTATGGTCCTTCATCAGGATCCAGTGATGCAACTCCCTTGTTTTTGGTGTGGAGTAAAAAATTAAATGTATTTGTATTATTTATATATTTATGTTCTGCACTAATTAGCTCAGTGCTTCTCAAACTTTTTTCAGTAGTGTACCCCCTGACCGACCCCGAACATTTTTGATCGAAAAAGCCCATACAAAATAATTCCAATATAGTGATGTTCCCTCAGTGTGTGATTTATTAACTCCTTCATGCATTCATTACAACAAACTAAGGATATTTTCATTGTATGCATGAAAAAAAAATAACATAACGACCTTTTTTTAAACTGATTTTTCCAAGGAGTTTTTCAACTGAAGTAATATCTGTTTAACAAACCAATGAACAAAATGATATATTATGCAAAACTATAAAATACAATACACACATTTGACATGTTTATATGAGGACCCCCTTGGTGGTTCTAGGAATATTTTATATAAAATTGTGTTTTCTATTTAACTTATTGTGCTAAGATTATTTTTGCAATCATGAATGGTATTTTTTTAATTAACTTTTTTTAGTTTTTTTAAAATCTCACGTACCCTCTGCAGTACCCCAACGTAAGTAACCCAGTAAATATCAGCATTTTTATCTTGAGCATGTTAGCATGGTTATGTTAGCATTTAGCATCGGTCTACAGGGACTATTAAGAATGACTTCGACATATAGTGGTTTAAGTGAATTGTAATGATGGCTATTGAAAGGATTAGCTTTCGATGTTCAAGGTCCCCAAATGCACGACCCAGAGACAAAGTCTTGAATGTAACAAAATGTATTTTTAATTCCAAAGATCAGGAAATCCCTCTTAAGTACTAGGTACTGGCATAAACAAAAAGTGCTCACAAGGAGGAAAAAACTAGGACATAACAAAAAGAGAACTTAAGAAAAACTTAAG